>NC_138956.1:7500-155000 GCF_965226115.1 Aulonocara stuartgranti | reverse complement strand
TTGTTAATGATCTCACTGAGGGGGTTCAGGCCTATGCAGAACAGCAGTGGGGACAGAGCATCTCCTTGGTAGATCCCGCACTTGATGGTAACTTGTGCTATGGGCTTGGAGTTGGCCTCTAGTGTTGTACGCCACATCCCCATTGAGTTCCTGATGAAGGCTCTTAGGGTCCCATTGATCTTGTACAATTCTAGGCATTCCAGTATCCAGCTGTGGGGCATTGAGTCATAGGCCTTCTTGTAATCAATCCAGGCAGTGCACAGGTTGGTCAGTCTGGTCTTGCAGTCTCGGCTGATTGTTCTGTCTACCAGTAGCTGGTGTTTTGCACCTCTGGTATTCTTGCCAATTCCTTTCTGTGTCCCGCTCATGTATTGACCCATGTGCCTGTTCATCTTAGCCGATATGATGCCTGACAGGAGCTTCCATGTAGTACTGAGGCAGGTTATTGGTCGGTAGTTGGAGGGGACCGGTCCCTTCTTGGGGTCCTTGGGGATCAGGACCGTCCGGCCTTCAGTTAGCCATTCCGGGTGTCTCTCGTTAACTAGCAGCTGGTTCATTTGTGCTGCCAAACGCTCGTGGAGTGCAGTCAGCTTCTTCAGCCAGTAGGCGTGAACCATGTCGGGCCCTGGTGCTGTCCAACTCTTCATACTGGAGACCCTTTCTTGGATATCTGCCACTGTGATGGTTACTGGACCCTGTTCAGGGAGGTCGCTGTGGTCTGCCCTCAGATCCACTAGCCACTGAGCATTGCCGTTATGGGTTGCGTCCTTCTCCCATATGCTCTTCCAGTATTGCTCCGTCTCCAGCCTTGGTGGTGCTGTTCTCTTATTGTTCCCTTGCCACTGAGAGTACACCTTTGCTGGTTCTGTGGAGAACAGCTGGTTTATTCTCCTGCCTTCTATCTCTCTGGTGTACCTCCTCAAGCGGCTGGCCAAGGCTGTGAGTCTTTGCTTGGCAGTTTCCAAGGCCTCAGGTATGGACAGCTTGCTGTATTTCTTAGGCACCTTATTTGTCGCACCTTTCTGCAACTCCGTTAGTTGGCTAACCTCCCTCCGTGCTACTTTGATCTTGCCCTCTAGCCTCCTTCTCCATGGAGGGTACTGCCCCTTGTGGCTGTTCAACTTGTAACCAAGCATCTCACTGATCACTGCTGCTGTATTGTAGATCAGCTTGTTAGTGTCGGTAATTGTGGTTGTAGGTATTGCCCGTAGTGCTGCATTAACATCATCTAGCAGACCTTCTGAGGGTACTTCACGTAATCTTGGTAACCGGCTACGGGGGATCCAGGTTTCAAGCTTGGCCATGATCCTATTTTTCAGGTCAGTTCCTCTCGCACTCAACGATCCTTCTCCTATCGCACTTGGGGCTATGTACCCAATCTCGGGTGGGGGTGATGATATCTCCCCCCTGACCTGGCGTCCTGACTCCTCCTTGCCGTAGCATTTGTGTTGTACCTCGTCAATCTCTAGCTGTGAGAGCAGTCCCTTCTTTCGAATGTTGGAACACTGAGCTACTAGTTGTTTCGCCGTCATTGTGGATGTTGGGTATCGAAGAATCCATAGGTCCCTCATCCTATTCATGTAGCCCCTTCCGCCGGGGTTACTTGCGTAGTAGCATTCCAACAACGCCCTGTTTTCGTCCCTTGCCCACCGATGCCTTCTTGTTCCAGTAGCCCACTTTTCATCAGGGTGCCCTGGTTCCTCAACACCTGACGCGGACCTTGTTGATCCGGGCGACGTCCGAGCCGGCATGCCTTCATATTTATCTGTCTCGCTCATGTCTGCGGTAGGCTTGCTTAGCATAGGGGGTCTAGCCTTAGGACCCTTACTGGATACAGACGCCCCAGGCAGGAATCGAACTTGCGATCCTCTGTTCCAAAGGCGTGTAGTTTAACCACTACGCTATCCAGCTGCTATATATATATATATATATATACACACACACACACACACACAAATACAGAGACAAATATAAATAAAAATAAAATATACGAAGGGGATAAATAGAATAAATAGGAATAAAAAATAAAAATACAAGTGAATTGCACATTTCAAGTATTGAGGTCTATTTGCACCATTGACCATTTACAAAAGTATTGCACAAAGGTATTGCACAGTGAGGTGAAGAGGCACTACAACTTAGTTGTTCCCCCCTCCTTTGTCCTCCTGTCTCCCCTCCCTCTCCCCTCCAGAGAGGAGTTAAACAGTTTGATGGCGTGTGGGACAAAGGAGTTTTTAAGTCTGTTAGTTCTTGTCTTGGGGAGAAGCAACCTGTCACTGAACAGACTCTTCTGGTTGTTAATGGCCGTGTGCAGAGGATGCCCAGCATTGTTCATAATGTCCAGCAGTTTCTTTAGTGTCCTTTTCTCTGCCACTGTCACCAGAGTGTCCAGCTTCATGCCGACCACAGAGTTGGCCTTCCTGATCAGTTTCTCCAGCCTGCATGAGTCCTTCTTTGCTGTGCTGCTCCCCCAGCACACCACAGCATAGAAAAGTACTCCAGCAACCACTGACTGGTAAAACATCCTCAGGAGCTTCCTGCAGATGTTAAACGACCTCAGCCTCCTGAGGAAGTACAGTCGGCTTTGGGCTTTTTTATACAGGTGCTCTGTGTTGCATGACCAGTCCAGTTTATTGTCCACCCACAGCCCGAGGTACTTGTACTTGTTGACCACCTCCACCTCCTCCCCTTCTATCTGAACCGGCAGTGGACCTTCTCTGGACCTCCCGAAGTCCACAACCAGTTCCGTGGTCTTTGAGGTGTTGAGTTGCAGGTGGTTTGTGTGACTCCATGCGACAAAGTTCCTCACCAGACTTCTGTACTCCTCTTCCTGATCATCCCAGATACACCCCATGATGGCCGTGTCATCTGCAAACTTCTGAATGTGGCATAATTCAGAGTTGTAGCAGAAGTCAGAGGTGTACAGGGTGAAGAGAAGAGGGGACAGCACAGTTCCCTGTGGTGCTCCTGTGCTGCTGACCACAGTGTCAGACGTGATGTCCTTCAGCCTGACGTACTGTGGCCTGTCGGTGAGGTAGTCGGAGATCCAAGCGACCAGGCAGGGGTCCACCTCCATCCTGTTCAGTTTTTCCTGAAGCATACAGGGCCGGATGGTATTAAAGGCACTGGAAAAGTCAAGAAACAGGATCCTGACCGTGCCTTTTCCCCCATCTAGGTGTGAGTGGGCTCTATGCAGGAGGTACAGGATGGCATCCTCCACTCCGACACCCGCCTTGTATGCAAACTGTAGTGGGTCCTGGGCATGTTGTACCTGTGGTCGGAGGAGGTTGAGGAAGAGCCGCTCTAGAGTCTTCATAAGATGTGACGTCAGTGCCACCGGTCGGAAGTCATTCAGCTCATTGGGCCGGTTCCTTTTGGGGACCGGGACGATGCAGGATATCTTCCATAGGGCGGGCACTCTCCCCAGTCGCAGACTGAGATTGAAGACTCGTTGTAGCGGCTCCCCAAGTTCAGCAGCACATGCCTTTAGCATCCTAGGACACACCTTGTCTGGGCCTGCTGCCTTCCTGGGGCGAAGCTTCCTCAGTTGTCTCCTGACCTGATCCACTGTGACACTGGGAGATGTTTGGGAGGAGGGGAGGGGGGGAGATGTCTTGCTGCTGAGAGAGGGATTGGAGGAGGGGGTGTCATGGTGTAGGAAGGGGGGGGGAAGCGAGGGAGGTAGGAGAGTGGGGAGAGGACTCTGTAGTAAAGGTGAGGGTGAGGGTGGGGGGGTTGTGGGCTGGTCAAACCTGTTGAAGAAGTTGTTGAGTTCGTTTGCCTTCTCCACAGTCCCCCCCACTGTGCTTTTCTTGGTGTTGTGGCCTGTGATGGTTTTCACACCATTCCAGACCTCCCTCATATTGTTCCCCTAACCCTAACCCCTTCCCATTATCATCTGATCCATGCTACGTGGATTGTTTTGCCGCCTCCAACATAAAATGCAAACACAGTGTACTTTCAGGATATATGTTGGAGCATTTTCTACCCAGAGGAATTTCAATGTGTTGTTGAGCAATGGACAGTGAATGTGAAAAAACACAATGTAAGGCCTTACAAAAGAACCCAGGGAATATTTCTTGCCTTATTTGGGCATTGTTCTCCCTATATCAGAGCTGTGCATGGTCAGCAGGGAATGCCGGGAATTTAGCGACAATCTTGAGGATTCATGCCAGTCAGGGGGTTTACGTATGTGTGCTCTGTCTGTCAAAAGAAAACGCTATGTGCAGACTTCTCTGCGGGTCTTCATTCGCTGCCAACCACATCACCGGAGGTTCACCGCACCGGCCTTTCTCGGCATCTGCTGCAGGAAATCACCGAGGCTCTGTGCAATGCGTTGTTATGTCTGCACAATAGCTGCTTAATGGCATCTGTATGGGGCAGAGAGAGGCAGATATGTGAAATGTTAGGTCATGTCAGGTTTAAAGTAGAATATTAGTCTGTAGAGTGTAACTTTGTGTTTGACTTTGTTTTCGTAAGCATTTGGTAGTCATTCATTCACTCTTCCAGCTTCATGAAGAACTGTCTCACTATAGACTGAATGCATGCAAACATATGGGAGTCCAAAGAAATGTGCTAATTGCCACTGGATATATATGAACAGTGAGCTGGCTTGCATTTACAGTGTTGTCTTCTTCAATGAGATCTTTGTTTCCCCGTATCTCTCTACCATGGAAGTGAACCTGCCATTGTGAATATTTTTAACACCACGAGGGCTGATAGTGAGCCAGCATGCATGTTTATAATCTTCGCAGATAGAGGAGAGACACAGTATGTCTGCGTATGGCTTTCGGAGCCTCGAGTGAGTGATTGTTCCATTACGTGGGCGTAAGCAGCCTGATGCTTTTGGCCCGCTCCCCTTTTCCTCGCTCACACTTACTCTGGCAAAAGCTCAGCATACCTGCAGTATTTTTGGCTCCTTTAAAAGGAATTGCTTTTGAGTTATTGTGTATTTTCTTTCCCACATGACTAAAAGCTTTCCGTACATAGTCACTGAAAAGGAATTTAGATTGCGTGAGGCCGAGTGCTAAAGTGAATGAAACTCAGTGCAGGATTCAGTGTGAACTGATTAGTTCACTGTGACATAAAGTTTGAGATATCAGTGTTTTGAGTTTGTGGAGAGACATCTGGACTGAGATCTGTTGTCTTGTAATGTGACAGTTACGCCATCTATGATTCACAGTGTCACATGAACCTCTTGTGTTTACTTGACACAGAAAATGAGCGCAGACACATCCAGCAGCTGTGAAAGCTTTGAATAGTGTCAGCAGTAGGAAGAAATAAAAATAATTATTAACAAAATATGTTAATTTGCATTCTTTCTTTTTTGCAGCTGGCTGATTTTGGCCTCTCAAATAATTTCCACAAGGGCACGCTGCTGCAAACCTACTGTGGAAGTCCGCTCTACGCTGCCCCAGAGATCGTGAAAGGGCTCCCATACCAGGGACCAGAGGTTGGTCAACATGCTGTTAATTCCCAGCATTATGGATGTTAGGTTGTTTTAAAATGTTCACAGAATAATCAGTTTTGTTTACTGCAAGACTGGAGGGCTGCTTTTGGTGAGATTACATCATCATTTAATGTCACCACATGTGGCTGGTTTTCTTTTAAAACAACAGCTTTCTAGTACATTAGCTAATTCTAACAACTTGCATTGTGGGTATTGTAGGCACCAGATGCTGGCATGAAAAAAAGCTCTTTAAAATGTAAAAAAATTATGATGTCGCTGGTTCTGCTGCATTTTGTGTCTTTCATGAATCCAACATTGTTATTTATATTAGTGCAATGCTAAATTACACTAATTTAGCAGTGTAAAATTCATATCTTCTGGATTAGTGTAGCTTTAAACCACAGTACATCTTCTTTTGTTCATGAATATGCTTTAAAATAATATAATATTTCATTCTGTATGTGTTTGTGTCTTAGGTGGACTGCTGGGCACTGGGGGTGTTGCTGTATGCCCTTGTTTACAGCAGCATGCCATTCGATGGTGCCAGTCACACAAAACTCACAGAGCAGATCAGCCAAGGTCGCTATCGCAGACCCAACCCCCCCTCTGGTAAAGCTTCATAACTTTATTTTTTATATATATTTTTAAAGCTGTCAAATGGGATCTGGTTTGTCAGCGTAGTGGCCATAAATAACTGTTGACTCTGTCCCCTCCAGACGCCTGTGCTCTCATCGGCTGGTTGCTGACAGTGCGTGTGGATGAGAGAGCCACGATAGAGGACGTGGCTAACCACTGGTGGGTGAACTGGGGATATGAAGAGAGTGTGTGTGACTGCCCTTCATTTCCACACCAAGAGTGCCCCTCCCCGCTGCTGGCTCGCTACATCGACTGGCAGAATCAGGTTGCTGCTGCTAGCAGTTTGACGGTGGATGCAGACTGCCTGTCCTCAGACTCTTCCGGTCTTCCTCAACACGCTTCCAACCCCTTTTACTTCAGCTTACCTCTAAAGCACGAATGTGGGGGAGGTGCAAGGGTGCGCGGTGGAATATCGAGTCTTAGGAAGTCTCGCAAGGAGAATGCGATTCCCCAGACTGCACAGGGAGCTTGCAGTGACGTTTGTTTAGCAACTGCTTCTTCCGTGGTGATTTCCTCCAGTTCCACTTTTGAAAGAAAAAAGCCCAAAGGTATTCTGAAACACCAGAGAAGTTTAGATTCAGTCTTTCACACCCCTCCCAGGGATAACTCCCCCTCTCAGCTCTGTAACACTGCACCGCAGCCCTGTCGAACACACAGTCTTACTCATGCGTATGTTGACGTCCTATCAACCAGCCTTCTGTCTCCAACTACATTCAGTCAGCCGTCGTCCAAAATGCCCAAGAAAGGGATACTAAAGAACTTGTATGGTGGGGAGTCAGGTTATGGTTCCTCATCAGACAGAAGGGGCTCAGGTGTAGGAAGTACAGACAGTAATGCAGGTCAGTCCTGTTCCCACAAACAACAAACATGTCTCCCTGGAGTTGAAGACAGTCCCACAATGCGCACAGAAGCAGTAAGAAGACGTAAGGGTATTTTGAAACGTAATGGAAAGTTTTCTCGCAGCCTGGATCTTCCTGACAACCACCAGTCTTCTCCCTCTCCAACTCCTGCGATATTCCCAGAGGCTCTGCAGCATCTCCTCCAGACTGCAGGGGATGCTGAGGGCCGTCATAGCCGCCCCTCTAGTGTTGTGAGCGAGGATAGCCTCTTCTCCTCCGATTCCTTTGATCTGCTGGACCTTAGCTCCCAGTCACGTCGCAAGATTTTCTCAAGGGGGGTGCGGCACAGCTCAGAGGACGATTTGGAGCAGCTGAGAGGCGAGGCGGACAGGGTTGTTGGACAACGACAAACAAAAAAGGAAATGCTGTAATACGAAGCGTATTAGAAACTTTAGTGTGCTGAAAAACTGGGTTTAATTCCAGCTCTTCAGTTCAGTTTTATGTGATAATCAGTGCCTGCGATCTTGAAAAGACTTCATGAACTCTAGAAAGGTTGCATCTCAAGTACACAGACTCTCATGACCATTGCACTGCCGATGTAAAGCACCATGTCTCAGCATATTTGCAGCGATAAATTAAAGTGTAGCCTCTGACTGTTTAACTGTGTTCCTCCAAATGGGACCTGATTTCCAGCAGTTTGCAGAGACAGGACAGAATAGTCTGTTTAATGGACTCGGTCCGACCTCACCTGCACAACAGACTCTCCTTGTAGATTTTTGCAGATTGATGTTGACAACTCTCAAAATCTTTGTCTGAAGGCTGTCATCTGCTAACATGGTAATCCATGCATCTTTGATTTATCGACAATCATTGTATGAGTAAGTCAAAAGACTTAAAGATATTTCCATCCACCTGCATTTTTTGACCATTTTGGATATAAAATCTGAGGTGTAAGTTCAGAAAAAAAGAAGAAAAAATACTTTTAAAGTTCAAAAAAATATGTGTGTATTGATAACAGTGAAATGTGGCAAAGTGCAATTGAAACTAGCTTTTTATACACTAATCGTGCATGAAGCATGTCAGATAGAAGCATACAGTATGTATGTGAGAACTAATGGCGAGGAGGAGCATTAGTTAAATTAATATATGAAACAAATGTAAATATAATTTCATTTTTTCTGCATTCTTTGGCAGTGCTACTAATTTTGCTGGTGATCTTTTGTAATATATAATTTGCACACTGTTGTTCTGCAGTGGTTGTGATAACACCCGGCAATAAATTTAACATCATCAGCTACTTATACTCAAGTATCCACCTTCATGCAGTCACACATACATATGGAAACAGATATGCATAGAAGTTTGCTTTTAGCTTAATGATTTTCTGAAATGTGTTCAAATGTGTGCAGTGTTTGGATGGAAACTAGACTGTAGCAACTTCTGTTATGATGATAAATTCTGCTCAGTTGACCTTTGGGATACTTTGTGGCAGCACTTTATAAACCTTATATAAACATTGCGACATGGTTATAGCGCACTAAAATGTAGCAGATATCAGGACATTTTAAGTGTTCAGTATTAACCTGTATAATCTGTCAGCAATTCTAATTTCTCATCTGAGAATAAATTGTGTTTTTATTCATTATCTGTTCATGCATCATCCTGCTTATGTTTATGCACTGTGGGCTTGCACAAGAGGAACTATGGTTGTTAACAGACACTTCACATTGGTTAAACCCCATTTGTTAAATGTTTATATTCCGCTTATCTAAAATGCTAAGGAAAGTAATGCCGATGTCAATATTTTTTTTCAAGTATATTTATGCCACACAGTGTTTCACTGTGCACAGTTTGCTTCTTTGCACCAACACACACAGTGTGAATAGCAGATAGATCACATTGCTTTTTACCGTGACACCACCTGTGCTGCTCTGGATGTTTAGGTGATGTATGCAGTAGATGTATGCAATATTAAATCTGTGATTTTCATACTGTGAGAGGAAATACAAAGAATTCTCTTTAACTTTTTTTGTTTGTTTTTTTTTTAAATATTTTTGTTTTTCTGGGTAAAATAAATTATTTGAATCTGAGCAGTTTGCAGTGTCTTTTCTGATGAAACGATAAATAAAATCAGCAGCATGTTGTAAGACGTATTGCATCTTGACCAACCATAGAGTTTGTACTCGAAAGCAGGGATGTTAGTTAGTTTGATTATTTGTCTGAGTGTGGAAGACAAAAAGATGTCTATTTAGTTACCTTGCTGTCTTCTTCTGTGTTTCTGTCTCCATAAACTCAGCTCTAGTTGGCCCACAGATTGTTTTCATAGTTTTTAATGGACTTGGTTATAAAAAGAAGTAGGCACAGTTTCTTTCTTTAAATGCTCTACAAAAAGGAAACATTAACTGTGGAAACAGCAGATTTGAAAAAGCAGGTTTCATTAAATTCAAATTCAAATTTTATTTGTCACGTACATAGTCATACACAGTACGATATGTAGTGAAATGCTTGGACAACTGCTCGTGACCTAAAGAAAACAAAAAAGGAAAAGGCTATGAATAAGATAGGAAATAAATATGAAAAATTAAAAAGTGTAAATTTAACTAGGAAGGAATAAAATATAAATTAAGGTTAAAAATGAAATAACTGTACAACACAAATTAGAATGAAGGGTAAATTTAACTGGGAAGAATAAGATAAAATATATAAATTAAAGTTGAAAATAAAATAACTGTACAACAAAATACACAATACACAATATAGAACTATATAAGAATGTATGAAGAAATCTAAATATAAATAAATATATACACAATAACAGCAGCTGTACAAGTATTAACTGGAAATGAAGAATATAGTGACCAGTGTTGTGCAAAAACAATGTCCAGAAAGTCCAGTGTGTGTGTAAGAACCATATGTGTGGGTCAGTACTGTGTGGTGGTGTGATTGAGAGACCGTATCGCCTGCGGGAAGAAGCTCCTCCTCAGTCTCTCTGTGTTGGTCTTCAGGGAGCGGAATCGCTTTCCTGACCTCAACAGAGAGAACAGTCTGTTGTTGGGATGGCTGAGGTCCTTCACGATCTTCCTGGCCTTAGTCCAGCACCGCCTGCTGTAGATTGAGTGCAGGTCAGGGAGCTCGGAGCGGATGGTGCGCTCAGCTGACCGCACAACCCTCTGTAGAGCTCGTCTGTCCTGCATGGTGCTGTTCCCGAACCAGGTTAAGATGTTTCCCGCCAGGATGCTCTCTATGGTGCACGAGTAAAAGTTCCTGAGCACCTTGGAGGGCAGTTGGAAGTCTCTCAAGCGTCTGAGGTGGTAGAGACGCTGTCGGGCCTTTTTCACCACGGTGTTGATGTGACAGGACCATGACAGGTCCTGCGTGATGTGAACTCCGAGGTATTTGAAGCTGTCCACTCTCTCCACTGGGCACTCGTTGATGACGGGGGTCTGGTAGTTCCTCTCCTGCTTAGTGCTGAAGTCCACTATCAGCTCCTTTGTCTTACTGACGTTTAGAAGGAGGTTGTTCCTCTGGCACCAGTTCTCCAGATTCCTAATCTCCTTCACGTAGGCCGTCTCGTTGTTATCAGAGATCAGGCCCACCACGACGGTGTCGTCAGCAAACTTGATGATGGTGGTGGAGCTGGTAGTGGCCACACAGTCATATGTGTACAAAGAGTACAGCAGGGGGCTCAGAACACACCCCTGGGGGGCTCCAGTGCTGAGAGTGGTGGAGGCTGAGACATGTCCGCCCATCCTTACTGCCTATGGTCTGCCAGTTAGGAAGTTGGAGATCCACTGACACATAGATGAGCTGAGTCCCAGATGCTCCAGCTTGGTGGTGAGTGTGGAGGGAATTATGGTATTAAATGCAGAGCTGTAGTCTATGAAGAGCATTTTAACATAATTCCCCCTTCTAGTGTCCAAGTGAGTGAGTGATGTGTGGAGGAGATGAGAGATGGCATCGTCTGTGGAACGATTTGGACGGTAAGCGAACTGTAGTGGGTCCAGTGTGTCTGGTAGTGAAGAAATGATGAAGTCTCTGACCAGGCGTTCAAAGCACTTCATCACTACTGAGGTGAGGGCTACAGGGCGATAGTCATTGAGAGAAGCAGGGTGGGGTTTCTTCGGGACAGGAACAATGATGGACTCTTTGAAGCATGTGGGGATCACCGACTGAGATAAAGAGATGTTGAATATCTCAGTGAACACAGGAGCTAGCTGGTATGCGCAGTCTCTTAGGATACGACCTGGGATGCCGTCTGGTCCTGCTGCTTTCCTGGTGTTCACTCTCTTGAAGGCTCTCCTTACTTCATGCTCGGAGATGACGAGCACGTTTCCGGTGCTGGCAGTATCTTCCTGTCTGCAGCCGTTAGCGCCGCTAACACTAGCATTGTTGGAGACCTTAGCTGCAGCCTCGAAGCGAGCATAGAAAGTGTTCAGCTCGTCTGCCAAAGTCACGGCCGCGTTCGTCATACCGGTTGTTGGTGCTTTATAGTCCGTTATTGTCCTTAGTCCCCGCCACAGGCTCCTAGAGTCACTCTGTTGGAGTTGTGACTCTAGTTTCCTCCCGTAGCACTGCTTCGTCTCTTTCACCGCCCTCCGCACGTTATATGACGCGGCTTTGTACGGGTCCATGTCCCCCGTCATGAGTCCCGTGTTGTAGGCAGCGGTGCGGGATCTCAGAGCGTTGCGGATGGTTTTATCCACCCACGGCTTCTGGTTGGGAAACGTTGTGATAGTCTTTGTCTCCACGGTATCATCCGCTAGTTTCCCAATGAATCCCACAACCGCTTCCGTAAACACGTTGACGTCATCGTCGGAGCTGTTTCTGAACATGCCCCAGTCTGCGTCATCAAGTGCGTCCTGTAACGCGGCCACCGATTGATCCGTCCAGCGCGCGACCTTCCTCTGAACCGGAACTTCCTGTTTCAGCCTTTGTTTGTATTTTGGCATGAGGAAGATGGCGGCGTGATCAGATTTGCCAAACGGGGGGCGGGATTGTGCCTTGTAGCCGTCCTTGACCGTAGTGTAGCAGTGGTCCAGTGTCCTTTCACCCCTGGTGGGGCAGGTGATGTGTTGATAAAAGTTCGGCGCTGCGCGTTTGAGGTTGGCGCTATTAAAGTCCCCCGTCACAATAAGCGCAGCGTCCCGGTGTTGTGTCTGGTGCTGTGTGAGTGCCTCATGCAGCTCGCATAAGGCGGTGACCGTGTCCGCTTGTGGTGGAATATAAACGGCACTTACAATGACCGATGTAAATTCCCGAGGTAGATAAAAAGGACGACACATGATGGACAGTAGTTCCAGATTTGGTGTGCAGGAGCGTGTGAGAGGAACAACGTTCGCACTGTTGCACCAGTTGTTGTTCACCATTAAACACACGCCGCCTCCCCTTGACTTCCCCGAGTCCCGTGTCCTGTCCATGCGGTGAACCGAGAAGAACTCGGCCGGCTGGATGGCGTGGTCCGGCACCGCTGGGTTCAGCCATGTCTCGGTGAAGCAGAGGAGATTGCAGTCCCGAATGTCTCTCTGGAACTTTATCCTGGCCCTGAGGTCGTCAAGCTTGTTCTCCAGTGACTGGACGTTGGCGAGCAGGATGCTAGGCAGAGGTGTGCGGTGTGCACGAGCTCTCAGCCTGTTCCTGACGCCGGCTCGCTTCCCTCTAGGCCGCTGCCGCTTCCCTTTGTTCTCCCTCGAGATCTCACTCGGCCAGCTCGGATCCGGAGTTAAAAACTTCGAATTGTGAGTACATTGTATACCAATAGAAACAAGAGTGTCACTGTCATACCTAATGTACCCAATGGTGATGATTTTGCCGATTTAGAAACGCTGAAAACTAACTTAAAAAACAAAGACAAACATTAAACAGTTATTCCAATGTTGTGTTTTGAAAGCCTGTCCAATGAGTAAACACTTCATAGATTGTTGTTTGGAGATTTTCATTTTAAGGATTACATTTTTCTGTATGGATTAAGAAAAATGCCAACATCTCCAAAACAACAAAACTCACCAGAAGGCCTTGTTTAGATGTGAAGAAGCCCGGCATGGTCTTTGATAAACATTATTTTATACCATTCACTTGCCTGGTTGTAAATTTCTTTAAGTCTTCTCCCCATTTTAGGACACTTTATATAATTTGAATTGATTGATTGGAGAAAAAGTTGGCCAGCAGAGGATGAAATCCAGAGCACAGGTCAGATGGTGACTTTTCACAACACTCCTCATATCCCGTCAGTGTCATGGGGACTATTTTGTTACATAAGAACAACCATTTAACTGTGCTGAGCTAATGTTTATGCTGCATGCACAGCGAGTAGATGAGTAAATGTGATACAGCCTTTATCTACACCCAAGACTTCTGGATTCTCAATCATTGCTTAAGATGGGTTGTCATCAAAACTACTGTACTGGGAGGTGATTTGAAGAAATATGTTTAAATCATCAAAACATCCATCTATCCACGTTCTTCTTCTTATCCAACTCAGGGTCAGTGGCACAGCTGGAGGCTCTAGCTTTGAAGTGCAAGTTAACCTAAAATGCTTGTATTAGGACTTTGGGAGAAAGCTTGGGTATCCAAAAAAAGCCCACAAGGGCATGGAGAGACAAACTGTAGGAGTGCTCCAGAGGGAACCGTGCTAACCACTGCACTGCCATGATGCCCAAACATATAAATTCCTGACTATTTAATGACGCTTTAGACTCCAAATTGTGATCTATGTCCCAAGGCATGCTCATACAGTATAGGATGTTTTTAATAATGATTCTCTTACAGTTGAAGGTATTGCAACATTAGCCCCTTTAAGACAAAGCACCGTTATATTTAATGGATTTGTTCCAAGCAAATTATATTTATTTATTTATTATCTCATGTTTCTGTGTTATTTGTCTGGACATTCATTAATAGGTACCACATGATGATTATATGTTTGCCTGTGCAAAGATTTATGTTGCTCACATGATTTTTTTTGTAACGCAGTGACTTTATGAACAATAACGATTGATTATTAAACAGCCAAGTTTAGAATTAAAAACAGCTGTTTTAGCTTGTGGTGTTACACAACAGCACCTCATCTGGATACTTCAAATTTCTCCGAATTCACACATTTGTTTTAAATTAGGGTTAGGTTAGGTTAGGGTTTAGGGGTTATGGGAAAAAAGCCAGGAGAGGATGGGACAAAAGTGGAATAACTGAAAAAGTAAGAGGTGTAGAGGGCTGATGTTGGTGTCTAGGTGGGGGTTTTGGTGGGTGCCGGACGCTGTGGCGAAGAGGCTACGCCGATGGCTTCTTCGGTTCTGGAGATATGGCGAATCGGACCAAAAAGGATGGGACAAAACGGTCCCAATTGGAGAAAGGAAGGTGCAGAGGGCCTGGTTCCACTGGCGTTGCATTGCCTGTCTCCGGGGGCATCCGCCGGTGCCCAACATGTCATGGTTCAGAGTACCTTTGCAGGATGGGGCAGTAGTTGGAGAACGGTCGTGTGATGCGTCCACGGATGCAGAATCCTTCCCCGACTCCGATGGTGCCTGCCCTGTCTTTGTCAGACCCTCCTACCTGGAGATAGAGCTGCAAACCTTTTTCGGAAGCAGTTTCCCTGCACAGAAGCGTCTGCAGCAGGAGACCGCAGAAGGGACAGCAGAACCAGGCCTCTGGAGCACTGCGTCATCTCCTGGTCCACACATATGGCTTCAGCATGCAATGCACAAGGGAGAGCAAGGAGTCGTCTGTTGCCACAAACAGTACAATCGCCTTCTGCCTCTGTCATTCTCTTTCGTTTGTTTGAGCGTTTGTTTTTTAAATACACAGCAAGTGTCACTCTCTCTCTCTCTGTCTGTCACAAACACAGACACACACACTCACACACACACAGACAGACACTGTGAGGTCTGCAGTGCAAAATTTGAATTACAGTGCTTTGTATCACTCTCTCTGTCTGTCTGTCTGTCTGTCTCACACACACACACAACACACACACACACACACACACACCAAAGCACACAGAGAGAAGCTGGTCAGTTGCTGTGCAACTGGGATTGAACCAGAGGGGCTTCCCCTGCTGGCTCAATGCGGTGCAAAGTGTCAGAAGGTGATAGATGTGTTTTTTGTGTAAAAGAGAGAGAGACACACACACACAGTGGGTGCTCAAAGGTTCCGGGAGGAGGAGGAGAGGAGGCAGCGGGTTGGGGGTTTGGGATGTGTCTCAGGAATGTCATTAATTCTGCCTGGTGCTGCGTGTGCCCTGTGCAGCTTGGATGTCTGCCGCTGACGCTCTGTGGCTCCTGTTCCTCTCATCTGCTGGTCCACATATGGCTTCAGGATGCACTGTACAAGGGGAGAGCAAGGCATCATCGGTTACCATAAATAAAACAGTGTCTTTCTGCCTCTGTCACTCTCTTTGGTTTGTTTGAGCGTTTGTTTTTTAAATACACAGCAAGTGTCTCCCTCTGTCTGTCTGTCTGTCTGTCTCTCTCTGTCTGTCACACACACACACACACACACACACCAAAGCACACACACCAAAGCACACAGACAGACACTGTGAGGTCTGTAGTGCAAAATTTGAATTTCAGTGCTTGGTGATTTGTCTCCCTCCAGTGGCCCACTGCAGGTATGATGAGGCTTAAATGATAGGATAGGATAGGATAGGGATAGGATAGGGGGTTATGGGGAAAAAGCCAGGAGAGGATGGGACAAAAGTGGAATAACTGAAAAAGTAAGAGGTGTAGAGGGCTGATGTTGGTGTCTAGGTGGGGGTTTTGGTGGGTGCCGGACGCTGTGGCAAAGAGGCCACGCCGATGGCTTCTTCGGTTCTGGAGATATGGCGAATCGGACCAAAAAGGATGGGACAAAAGGGTCCCAGTCGGAGAAAGGAAGGTGCAGAGGGCCTGGTTCCACTGGCATTGCGTTGTCCGTGTGCGGGTGCATCCGCAGGTGCCCAACATGGCATGGTTCAGAGTACCTTTGCAGGAGGCTTAGGTTGTTGAAAAAAGATCAGGGAACCAGCAATCGCCGGTTCCCTGAGATGCACTCTCCACCGTGGGACAGGATGGTGGTACCCCTGCCCCAGTTCAAAAAATTGCCCATCTTGGGTTTATGCGCATCTACTGAGCTCCTCGCGACGTTTCGGCGTTACTTCGCCTTCATCAGGCTGGGCTCAATGAGGGTAGGGACTGGTTTGTCCTCTATTTATACTTTTTCTTTTCTTAGCTTTTCTTTCTGACTTTTTTTGTCTTACTTTTTTCTGTTCCTTCTTACTTAGGTTTTTTCTTGGCTTTCTAATTTTTCCTGTACTTAGTTTTTTCTATTTTTCTCTCTGTCACTTTTTCTGTTTTTACGTGACTTTCCTCTTTTCCTCTCAACCCTACTTGGGGAGCTTTCTTACTCTCTCTCTTTTTTCTCTTCTCAACCCTACTTGGGGAGCTTTCTTTTCTATCCTTTTTTCTTTATGGCACCCCCTATTCCTTAGTCCACTCTGTCTATCATCTTGTTTTTCTGGCACCCCCATCCTTAGTAACCACTCTATTTAGGCTTCTTTTTCTGTTTTTTGTTTTTCCATTTTTTTAGGCTTTTTTTCTGTTTTTTTCTGGGGTTGGGACAGGGAGGGGGGGATAGGTTAAGGTTAGCAGCCCACTTGGTTTAAAATTCCTATTAGGGTTAGGGGTTAGGGTTAGGTGAAAACAGGCCACCAAGGGCCTGACAGGCACTGTCCATCGTGGGGGCCGAGGGTTCTTGCCGGGAGGTGGAGACCCTGCCCGGGTGTTCCAAAAATTGCCCATATCTTGGGTTAACTGTCTTGGGGCCGTCGCGACGTTTCGGCTGAGTTGTGCCTTCTTCAGACTGGCCCGGTAATAATGACTCTTTTTATTTAGGTTCTTTCTCTTCCTTTTATTTAGGTTTTTTCAGGTAAGTATATTTTAACTTTACTTTTTCTTCTTTTTTTAGGTTCTGCGACAGGTAAGTATTTTTTTACTTTATTATTTCTTCTCCCTTCTTTTTTTAGGTTTTTTTCTTCCTTCTTTTTAGGTTTTTTGTTCAAAGTTGAATTTCAAACCCCCCCCTGGTTAGGGTAAGGGTTTGGGACAGGCAGGGGCATCTCCCACCCCCACGAGGCACGGGCAAAGTTAGGGGTTAGGTGAAAACAGGCCACCAAGGGCCTGACAGGCACTGTCCATCGTGGGGGCCGAGGGTTCTTGCCGGGAGGTGGAGACCCTGCCCGGGTGTTCCAAAAATTGCCCATATCTTGGGTTAACTGTCTTGGGGCCGTCGCGACGTTTCGGCTGAGTTGTGCCTTCTTCAGACTGGCCCGGTAATAATGACTCTTTTTATTTAGGTTCTTTCTCTTCCTTTTATTTAGGTTTTTTCAGGTAAGTATATTTTAACTTTACTTTTTCTTCTTTTTTTAGGTTCTGCGACAGGTAAGTATTTTTTTACTTTATTATTTCTTCTCCCTTCTTTTTTTAGGTTTTTTTCTTCCTTCTTTTTAGGTTTTTTGTTCAAAGTTGAATTTCAAACCCCCCCCTGGTTAGGGTAAGGGTTTGGGACAGGCAGGGGCATCTCCCACCCCCACGAGGGGTTAGGGGGTTAGGGTTAGGGTTAGGGAATGAAGACTGACTCCTCCCCCCTCTTTCGAAGGCAGGAGGACGTGCACGGTCCATCCCCCAGGTGACCCGTTGCTGCTGGAAGTTGGACCGCCCAGGACGCCCCTGGCGCCTCCTGCGACGGACCACCGTCCACCCATCCTCATCATCAAAAAAAGCCATCGAGCCCGATGGACTTTTTTAATGTCCTGTTGTTTTTGGCAACTTATGAAATGTGTTGATTTTTATTATCGTGGTATCGCCTTTGTTATATAGTAATAATGTCGCCTTTGTTATCTAAGTAATCAAAAAATAAGAATGGTAATGAAGGAAATCAAACAACATGAAATTAAAAATTTTTTAGTTCTTTTGTTACGTATTAGTTTTGTATTTATGAATTAAAAATAAAGTGAATCAAATTAAATTAAATAAAAGCAAATTTCAATATGTGCCGCTGCGACGTTTCGGCCCTGAAAAGGGCCTTCTTCAGGCTATGGCACAAAAAACAAGCAAAACAAACTTCTGTGTGTTTGTCTAGTCTCTGTGATGTTGCTCCTTCTGTGTCTCAAGGCGAAATGCCCTTTCTGTGTGTAGCAGCTCCTTTTATACCCTCTGTTCCAGTTAGATTTTTCATTCGTCTTTTTTTATCCCAATTGCCGTTTTATTTAAATAGCCCTTTCCCATTAGTTTTTAAAAATGCTTACTCCATGAATTATGATAATACCCAGCATGTACTTAATTAATGTAGGCCCAAATCATTTTTAAACCCAATATTAAAAGTCCAATTAAACATGAAATGTCTAATAATAATTTTTAATCCCAAAATTTATGTCAAATGTTATTACATATGAATTTTTTACTTGTAAATTTTTAGACCCCCAAATTCTGCATGCCCCTTGCCCGTGAACTACAAATATGAAATTTTAAATCCAATAATACCCTAAATTATTCAAATTATCAAAATTAAATTATGAAGGGTTGCAATTCCCCCATTAATTTGTATGAGTACAATGACCCATTGTAAACATTGATCCCCTTCCTCTTCCCAACTTCCCAATAAGGGTTAGTATGGGGGGCGGGGAGTGAAATGGGGGTTAGGGTTAGGGTTAGGGTTAGGGGTTAGGATGAGGAAAATAATCCCTTCTCCGAAAGGAAAAGGAGCGTGCACGGTCCATCCCTCCCTGCGGCCCTCCGTACCCGTCCCAGAAGACTTGGCGGTCACGTTGGCGGCGGCGGCCATAGCGCACCACCGTCCAGCCATCGTCCATGGCGTCCAGAATTTTTTTGTCTTTTTTCTTTTTCCAAAAAAAATTAAATGTGCTTCAAAAAATATTTATTTAATCTTAATGTGAACAAAAAACGCTTTCCAAAATGTGGAAAGGAAAAAATCACGTAAAAACAGTAAACAACAAAAGAAGGTGTGCCAAAAAAAACTGTTTATTCAAAAATAAACACAAAAAACACAACGTTTCGACCGTACACGGTCTTCTTCAGGTGTGGCACACAGAAAACTGTAAGCTAGGTTAGCTGGCAACAGTTGGACTGGCAGAGATGTGCTCTCATCGAGTGCCGAGTGGAAAATGAGCTCCTGTGTGAGCTCCGCCTTTTATATTCTCCCCTCGGCTGTGTAAAATCCCATTCGTCTTTTTTAACTTTGGTTCGGTAAAAATGAATTTGGTCTTTATTTTTTAATCTACATTACATTTTAACTGTTTTTTAGCCAAAAATAACATATTTGCACTCCATGAAATTACTGTTAATGAATTTTAAAGCCAAATTAATTTAATCACTGTTTTTATTCCCAATTTGGTTTTTAATCCATTTTTAACTGTAAATAGTCTTGCAAACCCTATGAATTGTGCTAATAAATTTATGAACCCTGGTTTTTAGAATTTTTAAGCCAATTTTCCAATTTCTCACTAATTTAATTCCCCCTTTATTAAATAATATATACCGAGGGTCAGGAGGTGGGGATAAAGTGGTTAGGGAAACATAAGATGGGGGCTCGGTCGCCGCAGGCGATCGAGCACCAATGCACTGGCCATCCCTGCTCCCGGCTCAAGGAACCATGTCTCCAATGTGGTGTCCTAAAAAGGATTGTGTTGGCATCCTGGGCATGAGACTTCCATTGTGATGAACCCGAGATAAGGGGGGGGCGGCAGGAGAAAGGGGTAAGAAAGAGAAAGAGTGTGAGAGGGAGAGAGAGAGAGAGAGAGAGAGAGAGAGAGAGAGAGAGAGAGGGAGGGAGGGTGGAGTTTGGAGTTGAGGGTTATCCCAATATAGGGTTAAATGTGGTTAGGTTTAGAATTGAAATCAGGGTTGGGCTTCAAGGATGAAATTAAACTCAGCACAGGGTTAGGACTGGTTAGGGTCAGGATAAGTCTCATGGTCAGGATGCTCCAGTAAACATATACAGACAGGCGGAGTACTGGTAACAACGATGATGATAAGGAACATAGTAATCACAGTAATAACAAAACAGTAATAATAGACATAAATAATAGACAAGTATGTACATTATGTGGACTTTATGTCCTTTAAAAACTTTTTTCATTTAACCCCTTAGGGTGTACAGTGTCCAGTTTTGCAATCCAGAGTCTTTCAGCCTTCCTCCTCTGCTGAGTAGTCCATCTGGGATTTGCCTGTATTACTGTGGCTCTGACAGATTCCCAGCTATGTGACAGGAAGTGTTTCACTAGTTGTGTGTGTGTGTTCTTCTTCCTTAACACATTGTACCTGTGCTGGGTGAATCTTGTCAGAATTGTGTTACTTGTCTCACCCACATACTGAATTCCACATTTGCTGCAAGTGATCATATATACACAGTTCTTGGAGCGTGGAGTCCCATTAGCTTGTGAGCAGAATACAGTCCCATTAGAAAAACTGCGCAACCATTTCTGGTGCTTAAAAAATTGCCCCTGGTCTCTGAGTTTGGGCTCAGAGAGAGGTGAGATTTTTGCCTTAATGAGGAAATCCCTTAGGTTTTTATTCCTCCTAAAGGCCGCTATTACCTTATGATCCCCCAGCAATCGGGTTTTCTGGACAAGATCCTGAAAATTGTTTCTAATCACTCTGATTAGTTTGCACGTTGATGGGGCATAGGTCAAAACGACAGGCAGGACAGGTGTCAAATCAATGGGTTTTGTCTGCAGGAATGAATTGAAGCATTTCCTGAGGAAAGAGCGACAGTACCCCCTACTGGTGAGAGCTGAGAATAAAATTTTGGTCGCTGCTCTGAAGTCAGTAGGTTGTGTGCAAATTCTGTGAAATCTCAACAGTTGTGACTTTATTAAACCAGCAAAGGTGTGTTTTGGGTGGAAACTTGTTTTGAATAAAAGGGCATGTGTGTCTGTGGGCTTGAAGAATACTTTAATATCCAATTTGTGTGTCTGTGGAAAATTTGGGCCTTTGAAAGTGGTTGTATCCAAGAAATCAATTGTGGTTCTATTAATTGTAGATTTTAATTTGATCGAATCATTATGGCCGTTCAGAGTGCTTAGAAAGGTTTCAAAATCTTGTTCAGAGTGTGGCCATATGCCCCAGATGTCGTCAAGAAACCGATAGTAGTACAGTGGTTTCTTGACACATTTTGCCAGGGCTGCAGTTTCCCATTCTGCCATGAAAATGTTGGCATATGCCGGTGCGAATTTTTTGCCCATGGCTGTACCTTTTATCTGCAAGAAGAAGTCCCCATTGAATTCAAAGTCATTTCTCGTTAAGTTGATTTCTAATAATTGTAATAATTCCTTTTCAGGTCTTTTTTTGTCTGGGTATTTTTGGAAAATATTCCTGATGGAGTTTATTCCCTCCTTAATGTCAATATTAGTATAGAGGCTGTCAATGTCAATTGAAAAGAGAAATGATTCAATGGGGACTTCTGTCTGCTTAACCTTTTCCACAAAGTCATACGTATCCTTAATGTAACTGTCATGTCTTATGGATAAGGGATTAAGGAAGAAGTCCAGATATTCTGCAGTGTGATAAGTTTCACTACCGCAATCAGACACAATGGGACGCCCGGGAGGCACCTGAAATGGCACAGACCACTTTGCTGGGTCTTTGTGAATTTTAGGTAATAAATAAAAGAGCCTTCCCCTTGGCTCAGCGGAGCCCAGTAAATAGGTTTTTTGTTTCAAATTAATGAATTTTTTTAGGTGTAGATTATTAACAATTTTCTCCACAATAGGTAATGTGTCCAAATAGATAGGTTTCTTTAATTTAGAATAATAGGTTTTATCATGTAATTGTCTGTAGCCCTCTTGTAGGTATTGATCCCTGTCCAAGATTACTACAGCGCTGCCTTTATCTGCTGGTTTTAAGATTATTGATTTATTTTCTTTCAGTTCTTTAAGAGCTTTGAGCTCCTCCTCCGTTAAATTTGGTTTAACGTGGCTGATGTGGAAATGGTTATTAAAATATTCATAGTCAGCTTTCATTAAAGTGGACACTTCCTGTGGAAGCTGACCTAATGGAGGAGACCACTCAGATTTAAGAGTGAAAGGCTGGGGTTCTGCATCAGACTTCTCCCCATAATGAATAGCCAATTTGATTCTCCTGTGATATTGTTGAATATCATGCTTACATTGTAATTTGAAATTTTTGTCAGGACCTATTGCAGGAATGAAATTAAGACCCCTATTCAGGAGGTTCCGCTGGGCAGTGGAAGGCTTAAAATGCTTAGACAAGTTAATAACACCAGAACTTACCCCCTCCCTTTTATCAGATGGGCTCAAGGGGACTCCACAAAAGCATTCCAGTGCTCCAACATATGCAAAGCCGTCACGTCAGTCCAGTGGATGTTGTCCCTTCCTGTCTCAAAACTGTCATCAGGAAGAGCCGGTATGTGGTTCACCAGACCTGTAATGAAAGTGTTTAAGTGCAGGAGTGTGTCCTGCTCATTCTGGGGCAGAGCGGAGGAGTAGTTCACCACTGGGACGTAGATGTCAGCTTCAGGAAATTCATTCTGGGCCGTCAGTAGTGCCTTTTTCAGTTCTGTGATTGGTGTGTTCTTGTCCCTCTGTGATCTGTTATTTAGGCCAAAAGATAAAACTATTGTTTCCACCTCTACGCTGGAAGTGGCTTTTTCCAGCAGGGCCTGTGCATGGCACCACTTTGCACCGGGGAAGCTGTCAATTTGCACGTTCTCCGCTGAAAAAGATGGGAGTGTGCTTACATTTGAGTCACCGATGATGAGTGCTGATTTCCTGATGTGGAGGCTCCAATCCTGCAGCTTCCTCTGCGTGTTTGGGTGTCTCGTGGGGAGGACGGGTTGTTCAGCAGGTGAAGCAGGTGCAAGGGGAGGAGACTGGGAGGATTCCTCCATTCTCCTCGTCTGGAGGCGGGTCTGCACGCAGGATTTCAGTCTGTCCTGTGTGGTGCGTGGCAGGCCGAGATGTGCGGACGTGGACGGTCCAGGCGCTGTTTCAATGTCTTTTATGGGTCTCGTGGGGATGGTGTCGTCCCCCTGAGTGAGGTCCATTACCTCGATCATTATGTCATCTTCCGGTTGCGGGGACTGAGTGGGCGGGGGTGGCTCCTCCTCAGCAGAGGTCGTGCGAAGCGCGGCGAGTACCCTCTCCACTCTCCGGTCTTTTGGTGACATTGGTGTGGGTTCAGGAGGGTCTTCATGGGGGGTGGGGGTGATGGGTTTTGGATCGTCGTCCTCCTCACCGTCGCGCTCTATGAAAGGTGACCAGTCACCGCTGATGGTGTCGGTCATGGTGGTCGCCGTCGCCGTGGTGACAGGGTGCGCTGTGGGTGGAGCATGCACCTGTGCAGTCACCGTTATGGTTCGGCCGGCTCTGGGCTGTGGCGTGGCAGGCTGTGCAGTTGGAGCTGGCTGCAACACTTCTGTCAGAGGTTCGGTCGAGTCGAGTGTTATGAGATCATCTCTCACCTCTGGTTGTCGTGTCGGCTCGCTGGTCCCGCGGCTCTGTTCTCTCGATTCGGTGTCCGCTCTCAGGTCTGCCAGTCTGGCTATGATGGCTGCCTGGGTCTGGTCCAGTGACTCCGGTCGGAGACGGCGGCCCAGGTTGCGCTTGGCCCAGGATGACGCCACCTCAAAGGGTCCTTCCCAGTCCTGTTTAGGAAACTCAAAGAGGCGTTTTAGCTCCACCTCCATAGCCATAGAATAATGATCGCGGAGAATTAGGGCTGTTGTGTATGCCCAATTCTTCGCATTACCCTCGATTCGAGTCTGTGTTTGTTCGCTCGGTGCAGCTGGCTTAATGACAGTCATTAAAGTCTGTAAAATTTTGTTCAGGGAGGGCGGATATTTGTCCCTTGAAACGTTTTTAAGGTGATGAACAGATTTGATCAGTCTGTGAATAATCCGCACTTTAGCTGAAAAGTCTGCGTCATCAGATGGCACGGCGTGTCTGGGAGGATCAGGTCGTGAAAATCTGGCACGCTTCACATACCGTCTGTCCCATGCTTGTCCTCGGTCAGCCAGGCGCCTCTGCTCGTGTTGATCCCCGTGACGGGCAGCATAGCGGGTCGTAGTTGGTCGCTCTCTGCTCCGGCGCTGCCGCCATGTGTGGGGGATTTCTCTCTCCTCTCTCCGGTGGTGCCATCCACTCACCACTGAAGCGTAGGTCCGGTGCTCAGTGTGGGATGGGTAGCTACGATCCCGGGCTCGCTCCTGTTCAAAACGGTGCCCTTGTTCCGGCCGATCACGGTAGCGGGCTGCATAGCGGACTGGAGCTGGCTGTTCTGCCCTCCGGTGTTGACGCCATGCCGGGTGAGCGTTGTGGGGAATTTCTCTCCCCTCACGGCGGTCATGTCCCCTCACCACCGATGCGTAGGTACGGCGCACGGCGCGGGACGGGTAGCTGGTCCGTCTGGGAGACCTCCGGTCGTCTCTGAAGCCGCGGTCGCCTCTCCGGCCTCTGCGATGGCGGACGACGGTCCAGTCGTCTTCTGGATAAAACGTGGGCATGTTTGCAGGCACACTTGCGGTCTCAGCTTAAACAAATGGTCGCTGGGGACCGTGCTAGCAGTGTAATAATTGCTGTGTGTCCCAAAAATAATAAAAATAGTCCTCACGTTTGTTCAGAAAATGAAAAAGAGCTTTATTTTCGCTTAATGCAAAAAATAAAAGCAAACAAATTTACAAAATTTACAAAGAAATAAGCCAAAGTCGCGACGTTTCGGTCAACATTAACCTTCTTCAGGCTGGCTTACTCAAAGAGTGAGAAATAGTACAACAGAATACCGTTACAATCCGTGTCACAGGTGTGTATACTGCGCATGTCAACATTCAAACTTTGCGGGCCTAGACAGCCAATGAGAGGAGCTCCTGCTCCGTGAGTCAGGGGACCCTCTCGAAAGAATTAAAACGATTGGCTGCTGGCCGTTTGCTGCATTCAGGAGCATCCTGGATCACAGGAACACATGAACAATACACTTTTCAATACTTGTTACTCTCCATATGAGAGTCAAAAGAACAAGATCACGAACAAAATAGTGTTGATGAAGTATGCAGTTAAAATTATATACAGTAAAAAACATATATACATATACACACCGGACGACAGTAACGTGTGGATAGAAATATACAGTATTTACAAAAGTCCTTCTCCATATGAGAGTTAAAAGGGCATTATCACAATTAAAATTATGTTGATGGTATATACAATAATTGAAAGTATCCATGCATATATATACACACAGTAATTCCGTGTAAGGGCAGAGGGTCCCAGGAGTGGGTCGACAGGGGGCACTCGCCGGTTAGGGAAACATAAGATGGGGGCTCGGTCGCCGCAGGCGATCGAGCACCAATGCACTGGCCATCCCTGCTCCCGGCTCAAGGAACCATGTCTCCAATGTGGTGTCCTAAAAAGGATTGTGTTGGCATCCTGGGCATGAGACTTCCATTGTGATGAACCCGAGATAAGGGGGGGGCGGCAGGAGAAAGGGGTAAGAAAGAGAAAGAGTGTGAGAGGGAGAGAGAGAGAGAGAGAGAGAGAGAGAGAGAGAGAGGGAGGGAGGGTGGAGTTTGGAGTTGAGGGTTATCCCAATATAGGGTTAAATGTGGTTAGGTTTAGAATTGAAATCAGGGTTGGGCTTCAAGGATGAAATTAAACTCAGCACAGGGTTAGGGTTAGGGTTAGGGTTAGGGTTAGGGTTAGGGGTTGAGTAAGGAACAGGCCACCAGCAAGCTGGTAGCCTGAAGTGCACGGGCCATCGATGGGGCCGGGTAGTGGTGTCCCCGCCCTGGTTCAAAAAATTAGGGGTTAGGGGTTAGGGGAAACTAAAGTTGGGAGTCCGGTCCCCGAAGGGGGCCGGGCTCCAATGCACTGTCCATACCTGCTCCCATCCCGGGCGGCAAGGCCCCCCACGGCATGCCCCAAAAGGCTGTGATCGTCCAACGGACCGGTGATGATGTCCCAATCCGTCTCCAGAAGTCACCCACACCTAGGTTTTCACTATAATCCTTATGTTATTGTATTATCTTTTTATTGTCTCATTAATTTGACCTCATTGTGTATTTTGATTTTTTAAGGTAATATTTAAGGACACATCATCAGTAGTGGACCCTGGAATCATCGGATGTTTCGGCCATTAACACTAGACATCCTCCTCCAAGGAAGGCCCTCCCAAGGTTGATCACGCCTTGGAGTGTGTCATCAATTAAATAAGATAATAGTAATTAAGTAATGCCTTTCTGGGCTTTAATTTTTAAAGTTTCTAAGAGGCCAATCAGGCCCTGTCAGGTTCAATCGCCTTTTAGAGAGTTAATTAGGCCCTATTTGGGTTCATGGCAATCTAACGTATGTCCGTGACTTTGAGAATTTCACTCAAGAGCCACCCCGGGCGGTCTGCGCTTGGGGGGACGAAGGCAGTGTCCAAAGGTCGCCTGCGAATGCCCCAGCCGCGGAGACATGGAGGTCTCCGATTGATTGCATGTCTGCGCTTGGGGGGACGAAGGCAGTGCCCGAAGGCCGCCTGCGACTACCCCAGCCACGGAGACACGGAGGTCTCCGATTGATTGCATGATCCATATGTCCTGCTTAACTCACAATTATTAGCTTTTAACTTATGCAAATTAAAAGTATTAATATCATCACATAAATGCTTCTCCTTCATTCGTTTCCTATATTTTTGTTATCATGTATTCCCACATACCTGCACCTTGTTCTACAAATGAGACTTCCTCCCTGGCCTGTCTGCCACCTGCTCTCTGTGCTCCATGTGCTCCGTCTGGTTTGACTTCCTGGTTCCCATCCTGCACTTGGTCGATATCCAGGGCAACCACTGTTGTGTCCTTGAACTGCCATCTTGAAATCCAGTCGCCATCTTGGATCATTAGCTTTAGCCATAGCTCCATGTTAGCTTCCATATTAGCATCAACAAAACTCAATATAAAGTTAACTAATCCCATGTACATATTGTCCTTTATCATATGTCACTGTCATATAATTGTTAGCATTAACTTAGCTGTGTGGTTAGGGTTAGGACCGGCGAGGGGGCCGGGACACCCCCAGCCCAGTGGCCAAAAAACCCCCTGAGGAAGCCCCCAGGGAACCCCACGCTACCCAAGCGGGCGGACAGGCGGCACTGGCTGGTTAGGGGAAACTAAAGTTGGGAGTCCGGTCCCCGAAGGGGGCCGGGCTCCAATGCACTGTCCATACCTGCTCCCATCCCGGGCGGCAAGGCCCCCCACGGCATGCCCCAAAAGGCTGTGATCGTCCAACGGACCGGTGATGATGTCCCAATCCGTCTCCAGAAGTCACCCACACCTAGGTTTTCACTATAATCCTTATGTTATTGTATTATCTTTTTATTGTCTCATTAATTTGACCTCATTGTGTATTTTGATTTTTTAAGGTAATATTTAAGGACACATCATCAGTAGTGGACCCTGGAATCATCGGATGTTTCGGCCATTAACACTAGACATCCTCCTCCAAGGAAGGCCCTCCCAAGGTTGATCACGCCTTGGAGTGTGTCATCAATTAAATAAGATAATAGTAATTAAGTAATGCCTTTCTGGGCTTTAATTTTTAAAGTTTCTAAGAGGCCAATCAGGCCCTGTCAGGTTCAATCGCCTTTTAGAGAGTTAATTAGGCCCTATTTGGGTTCATGGCAATCTAACGTATGTCCGTGACTTTGAGAATTTCACTCAAGAGCCACCCCGGGCGGTCTGCGCTTGGGGGGACGAAGGCAGTGTCCAAAGGTCGCCTGCGAATGCCCCAGCCGCGGAGACATGGAGGTCTCCGATTGATTGCATGTCTGCGCTTGGGGGGACGAAGGCAGTGCCCGAAGGCCGCCTGCGACTACCCCAGCCACGGAGACACGGAGGTCTCCGATTGATTGCATGATCCATATGTCCTGCTTAACTCACAATTATTAGCTTTTAACTTATGCAAATTAAAAGTATTAATATCATCACATAAATGCTTCTCCTTCATTCGTTTCCTATATTTTTGTTATCATGTATTCCCACATACCTGCACCTTGTTCTACAAATGAGACTTCCTCCCTGGCCTGTCTGCCACCTGCTCTCTGTGCTCCATGTGCTCCGTCTGGTTTGACTTCCTGGTTCCCATCCTGCACTTGGTCGATATCCAGGGCAACCACTGTTGTGTCCTTGAACTGCCATCTTGAAATCCAGTCGCCATCTTGGATCATTAGCTTTAGCCATAGCTCCATGTTAGCTTCCATATTAGCATCAACAAAACTCAATATAAAGTTAACTAATCCCATGTACATATTGTCCTTTATCATATGTCACTGTCATATAATTGTTAGCATTAACTTAGCTGTGTGGTTAGGGTTAGGACCGGCGAGGGGGCCGGGACACCCCCAGCCCAGTGGCCAAAAAACCCCCTGAGGAAGCCCCCAGGGAACCCCACGCTACCCAAGCGGGCGGACAGGCGGCACTGGCTGGTTAGGGGAAACTAAAGTTGGGAGTCCGGTCCCCGAAGGGGGCCGGGCTCCAATGCACTGTCCATACCTGCTCCCATCCCGGGCGGCAAGGCCCCCCACGGCATGCCCCAAAAGGCTGTGATCGTCCAACGGACCGGTGATGATGTCCCAATCCGTCTCCAGAAGTCACCCACACCTAGGTTTTCACTATAATCCTTATGTTATTGTATTATCTTTTTATTGTCTCATTAATTTGACCTCATTGTGTATTTTGATTTTTTAAGGTAATATTTAAGGACACATCATCAGTAGTGGACCCTGGAATCATCGGATGTTTCGGCCATTAACACTAGACATCCTCCTCCAAGGAAGGCCCTCCCAAGGTTGATCACGCCTTGGAGTGTGTCATCAATTAAATAAGATAATAGTAATTAAGTAATGCCTTTCTGGGCTTTAATTTTTAAAGTTTCTAAGAGGCCAATCAGGCCCTGTCAGGTTCAATCGCCTTTTAGAGAGTTAATTAGGCCCTATTTGGGTTCATGGCAATCTAACGTATGTCCGTGACTTTGAGAATTTCACTCAAGAGCCACCCCGGGCGGTCTGCGCTTGGGGGGACGAAGGCAGTGTCCAAAGGTCGCCTGCGAATGCCCCAGCCGCGGAGACATGGAGGTCTCCGATTGATTGCATGTCTGCGCTTGGGGGGACGAAGGCAGTGCCCGAAGGCCGCCTGCGACTACCCCAGCCACGGAGACACGGAGGTCTCCGATTGATTGCATGATCCATATGTCCTGCTTAACTCACAATTATTAGCTTTTAACTTATGCAAATTAAAAGTATTAATATCATCACATAAATGCTTCTCCTTCATTCGTTTCCTATATTTTTGTTATCATGTATTCCCACATACCTGCACCTTGTTCTACAAATGAGACTTCCTCCCTGGCCTGTCTGCCACCTGCTCTCTGTGCTCCATGTGCTCCGTCTGGTTTGACTTCCTGGTTCCCATCCTGCACTTGGTCGATATCCAGGGCAACCACTGTTGTGTCCTTGAACTGCCATCTTGAAATCCAGTCGCCATCTTGGATCATTAGCTTTAGCCATAGCTCCATGTTAGCTTCCATATTAGCATCAACAAAACTCAATATAAAGTTAACTAATCCCATGTACATATTGTCCTTTATCATATGTCACTGTCATATAATTGTTAGCATTAACTTAGCTGTGTGGTTAGGGTTAGGACCGGCGAGGGGGCCGGGACACCCCCAGCCCAGTGGCCAAAAAACCCCCTGAGGAAGCCCCCAGGGAACCCCACGCTACCCAAGCGGGCGGACAGGCGGCACTGGCTGGTTAGGGGAAACTAAAGTTGGGAGTCCGGTCCCCGAAGGGGGCCGGGCTCCAATGCACTGTCCATACCTGCTCCCATCCCGGGCGGCAAGGCCCCCCACGGCATGCCCCAAAAGGCTGTGATCGTCCAACGGACCGGTGATGATGTCCCAATCCGTCTCCAGAAGTCACCCACACCTAGGTTTTCACTATAATCCTTATGTTATTGTATTATCTTTTTATTGTCTCATTAATTTGACCTCATTGTGTATTTTGATTTTTTAAGGTAATATTTAAGGACACATCATCAGTAGTGGACCCTGGAATCATCGGATGTTTCGGCCATTAACACTAGACATCCTCCTCCAAGGAAGGCCCTCCCAAGGTTGATCACGCCTTGGAGTGTGTCATCAATTAAATAAGATAATAGTAATTAAGTAATGCCTTTCTGGGCTTTAATTTTTAAAGTTTCTAAGAGGCCAATCAGGCCCTGTCAGGTTCAATCGCCTTTTAGAGAGTTAATTAGGCCCTATTTGGGTTCATGGCAATCTAACGTATGTCCGTGACTTTGAGAATTTCACTCAAGAGCCACCCCGGGCGGTCTGCGCTTGGGGGGACGAAGGCAGTGTCCAAAGGTCGCCTGCGAATGCCCCAGCCGCGGAGACATGGAGGTCTCCGATTGATTGCATGTCTGCGCTTGGGGGGACGAAGGCAGTGCCCGAAGGCCGCCTGCGACTACCCCAGCCACGGAGACACGGAGGTCTCCGATTGATTGCATGATCCATATGTCCTGCTTAACTCACAATTATTAGCTTTTAACTTATGCAAATTAAAAGTATTAATATCATCACATAAATGCTTCTCCTTCATTCGTTTCCTATATTTTTGTTATCATGTATTCCCACATACCTGCACCTTGTTCTACAAATGAGACTTCCTCCCTGGCCTGTCTGCCACCTGCTCTCTGTGCTCCATGTGCTCCGTCTGGTTTGACTTCCTGGTTCCCATCCTGCACTTGGTCGATATCCAGGGCAACCACTGTTGTGTCCTTGAACTGCCATCTTGAAATCCAGTCGCCATCTTGGATCATTAGCTTTAGCCATAGCTCCATGTTAGCTTCCATATTAGCATCAACAAAACTCAATATAAAGTTAACTAATCCCATGTACATATTGTCCTTTATCATATGTCACTGTCATATAATTGTTAGCATTAACTTAGCTGTGTGGTTAGGGTTAGGACCGGCGAGGGGGCCGGGACACCCCCAGCCCAGTGGCCAAAAAACCCCCTGAGGAAGCCCCCAGGGAACCCCACGCTACCCAAGCGGGCGGACAGGCGGCACTGGCTGGTTAGGGGAAACTAAAGTTGGGAGTCCGGTCCCCGAAGGGGGCCGGGCTCCAATGCACTGTCCATACCTGCTCCCATCCCGGGCGGCAAGGCCCCCCACGGCATGCCCCAAAAGGCTGTGATCGTCCAACGGACCGGTGATGATGTCCCAATCCGTCTCCAGAAGTCACCCACACCTAGGTTTTCACTATAATCCTTATGTTATTGTATTATCTTTTTATTGTCTCATTAATTTGACCTCATTGTGTATTTTGATTTTTTAAGGTAATATTTAAGGACACATCATCAGTAGTGGACCCTGGAATCATCGGATGTTTCGGCCATTAACACTAGACATCCTCCTCCAAGGAAGGCCCTCCCAAGGTTGATCACGCCTTGGAGTGTGTCATCAATTAAATAAGATAATAGTAATTAAGTAATGCCTTTCTGGGCTTTAATTTTTAAAGTTTCTAAGAGGCCAATCAGGCCCTGTCAGGTTCAATCGCCTTTTAGAGAGTTAATTAGGCCCTATTTGGGTTCATGGCAATCTAACGTATGTCCGTGACTTTGAGAATTTCACTCAAGAGCCACCCCGGGCGGTCTGCGCTTGGGGGGACGAAGGCAGTGTCCAAAGGTCGCCTGCGAATGCCCCAGCCGCGGAGACATGGAGGTCTCCGATTGATTGCATGTCTGCGCTTGGGGGGACGAAGGCAGTGCCCGAAGGCCGCCTGCGACTACCCCAGCCACGGAGACACGGAGGTCTCCGATTGATTGCATGATCCATATGTCCTGCTTAACTCACAATTATTAGCTTTTAACTTATGCAAATTAAAAGTATTAATATCATCACATAAATGCTTCTCCTTCATTCGTTTCCTATATTTTTGTTATCATGTATTCCCACATACCTGCACCTTGTTCTACAAATGAGACTTCCTCCCTGGCCTGTCTGCCACCTGCTCTCTGTGCTCCATGTGCTCCGTCTGGTTTGACTTCCTGGTTCCCATCCTGCACTTGGTCGATATCCAGGGCAACCACTGTTGTGTCCTTGAACTGCCATCTTGAAATCCAGTCGCCATCTTGGATCATTAGCTTTAGCCATAGCTCCATGTTAGCTTCCATATTAGCATCAACAAAACTCAATATAAAGTTAACTAATCCCATGTACATATTGTCCTTTATCATATGTCACTGTCATATAATTGTTAGCATTAACTTAGCTGTGTGGTTAGGGTTAGGACCGGCGAGGGGGCCGGGACACCCCCAGCCCAGTGGCCAAAAAACCCCCTGAGGAAGCCCCCAGGGAACCCCACGCTACCCAAGCGGGCGGACAGGCGGCACTGGCTGGTTAGGGGAAACTAAAGTTGGGAGTCCGGTCCCCGAAGGGGGCCGGGCTCCAATGCACTGTCCATACCTGCTCCCATCCCGGGCGGCAAGGCCCCCCACGGCATGCCCCAAAAGGCTGTGATCGTCCAACGGACCGGTGATGATGTCCCAATCCGTCTCCAGAAGTCACCCACACCTAGGTTTTCACTATAATCCTTATGTTATTGTATTATCTTTTTATTGTCTCATTAATTTGACCTCATTGTGTATTTTGATTTTTTAAGGTAATATTTAAGGACACATCATCAGTAGTGGACCCTGGAATCATCGGATGTTTCGGCCATTAACACTAGACATCCTCCTCCAAGGAAGGCCCTCCCAAGGTTGATCACGCCTTGGAGTGTGTCATCAATTAAATAAGATAATAGTAATTAAGTAATGCCTTTCTGGGCTTTAATTTTTAAAGTTTCTAAGAGGCCAATCAGGCCCTGTCAGGTTCAATCGCCTTTTAGAGAGTTAATTAGGCCCTATTTGGGTTCATGGCAATCTAACGTATGTCCGTGACTTTGAGAATTTCACTCAAGAGCCACCCCGGGCGGTCTGCGCTTGGGGGGACGAAGGCAGTGTCCAAAGGTCGCCTGCGAATGCCCCAGCCGCGGAGACATGGAGGTCTCCGATTGATTGCATGTCTGCGCTTGGGGGGACGAAGGCAGTGCCCGAAGGCCGCCTGCGACTACCCCAGCCACGGAGACACGGAGGTCTCCGATTGATTGCATGATCCATATGTCCTGCTTAACTCACAATTATTAGCTTTTAACTTATGCAAATTAAAAGTATTAATATCATCACATAAATGCTTCTCCTTCATTCGTTTCCTATATTTTTGTTATCATGTATTCCCACATACCTGCACCTTGTTCTACAAATGAGACTTCCTCCCTGGCCTGTCTGCCACCTGCTCTCTGTGCTCCATGTGCTCCGTCTGGTTTGACTTCCTGGTTCCCATCCTGCACTTGGTCGATATCCAGGGCAACCACTGTTGTGTCCTTGAACTGCCATCTTGAAATCCAGTCGCCATCTTGGATCATTAGCTTTAGCCATAGCTCCATGTTAGCTTCCATATTAGCATCAACAAAACTCAATATAAAGTTAACTAATCCCATGTACATATTGTCCTTTATCATATGTCACTGTCATATAATTGTTAGCATTAACTTAGCTGTGTGGTTAGGGTTAGGACCGGCGAGGGGGCCGGGACACCCCCAGCCCAGTGGCCAAAAAACCCCCTGAGGAAGCCCCCAGGGAACCCCACGCTACCCAAGCGGGCGGACAGGCGGCACTGGCTGGTTAGGGGAAACTAAAGTTGGGAGTCCGGTCCCCGAAGGGGGCCGGGCTCCAATGCACTGTCCATACCTGCTCCCATCCCGGGCGGCAAGGCCCCCCACGGCATGCCCCAAAAGGCTGTGATCGTCCAACGGACCGGTGATGATGTCCCAATCCGTCTCCAGAAGTCACCCACACCTAGGTTTTCACTATAATCCTTATGTTATTGTATTATCTTTTTATTGTCTCATTAATTTGACCTCATTGTGTATTTTGATTTTTTAAGGTAATATTTAAGGACACATCATCAGTAGTGGACCCTGGAATCATCGGATGTTTCGGCCATTAACACTAGACATCCTCCTCCAAGGAAGGCCCTCCCAAGGTTGATCACGCCTTGGAGTGTGTCATCAATTAAATAAGATAATAGTAATTAAGTAATGCCTTTCTGGGCTTTAATTTTTAAAGTTTCTAAGAGGCCAATCAGGCCCTGTCAGGTTCAATCGCCTTTTAGAGAGTTAATTAGGCCCTATTTGGGTTCATGGCAATCTAACGTATGTCCGTGACTTTGAGAATTTCACTCAAGAGCCACCCCGGGCGGTCTGCGCTTGGGGGGACGAAGGCAGTGTCCAAAGGTCGCCTGCGAATGCCCCAGCCGCGGAGACATGGAGGTCTCCGATTGATTGCATGTCTGCGCTTGGGGGGACGAAGGCAGTGCCCGAAGGCCGCCTGCGACTACCCCAGCCACGGAGACACGGAGGTCTCCGATTGATTGCATGATCCATATGTCCTGCTTAACTCACAATTATTAGCTTTTAACTTATGCAAATTAAAAGTATTAATATCATCACATAAATGCTTCTCCTTCATTCGTTTCCTATATTTTTGTTATCATGTATTCCCACATACCTGCACCTTGTTCTACAAATGAGACTTCCTCCCTGGCCTGTCTGCCACCTGCTCTCTGTGCTCCATGTGCTCCGTCTGGTTTGACTTCCTGGTTCCCATCCTGCACTTGGTCGATATCCAGGGCAACCACTGTTGTGTCCTTGAACTGCCATCTTGAAATCCAGTCGCCATCTTGGATCATTAGCTTTAGCCATAGCTCCATGTTAGCTTCCATATTAGCATCAACAAAACTCAATATAAAGTTAACTAATCCCATGTACATATTGTCCTTTATCATATGTCACTGTCATATAATTGTTAGCATTAACTTAGCTGTGTGGTTAGGGTTAGGACCGGCGAGGGGGCCGGGACACCCCCAGCCCAGTGGCCAAAAAACCCCCTGAGGAAGCCCCCAGGGAACCCCACGCTACCCAAGCGGGCGGACAGGCGGCACTGGCTGGTTAGGGGAAACTAAAGTTGGGAGTCCGGTCCCCGAAGGGGGCCGGGCTCCAATGCACTGTCCATACCTGCTCCCATCCCGGGCGGCAAGGCCCCCCACGGCATGCCCCAAAAGGCTGTGATCGTCCAACGGACCGGTGATGATGTCCCAATCCGTCTCCAGAAGTCACCCACACCTAGGTTTTCACTATAATCCTTATGTTATTGTATTATCTTTTTATTGTCTCATTAATTTGACCTCATTGTGTATTTTGATTTTTTAAGGTAATATTTAAGGACACATCATCAGTAGTGGACCCTGGAATCATCGGATGTTTCGGCCATTAACACTAGACATCCTCCTCCAAGGAAGGCCCTCCCAAGGTTGATCACGCCTTGGAGTGTGTCATCAATTAAATAAGATAATAGTAATTAAGTAATGCCTTTCTGGGCTTTAATTTTTAAAGTTTCTAAGAGGCCAATCAGGCCCTGTCAGGTTCAATCGCCTTTTAGAGAGTTAATTAGGCCCTATTTGGGTTCATGGCAATCTAACGTATGTCCGTGACTTTGAGAATTTCACTCAAGAGCCACCCCGGGCGGTCTGCGCTTGGGGGGACGAAGGCAGTGTCCAAAGGTCGCCTGCGAATGCCCCAGCCGCGGAGACATGGAGGTCTCCGATTGATTGCATGTCTGCGCTTGGGGGGACGAAGGCAGTGCCCGAAGGCCGCCTGCGACTACCCCAGCCACGGAGACACGGAGGTCTCCGATTGATTGCATGATCCATATGTCCTGCTTAACTCACAATTATTAGCTTTTAACTTATGCAAATTAAAAGTATTAATATCATCACATAAATGCTTCTCCTTCATTCGTTTCCTATATTTTTGTTATCATGTATTCCCACATACCTGCACCTTGTTCTACAAATGAGACTTCCTCCCTGGCCTGTCTGCCACCTGCTCTCTGTGCTCCATGTGCTCCGTCTGGTTTGACTTCCTGGTTCCCATCCTGCACTTGGTCGATATCCAGGGCAACCACTGTTGTGTCCTTGAACTGCCATCTTGAAATCCAGTCGCCATCTTGGATCATTAGCTTTAGCCATAGCTCCATGTTAGCTTCCATATTAGCATCAACAAAACTCAATATAAAGTTAACTAATCCCATGTACATATTGTCCTTTATCATATGTCACTGTCATATAATTGTTAGCATTAACTTAGCTGTGTGGTTAGGGTTAGGACCGGCGAGGGGGCCGGGACACCCCCAGCCCAGTGGCCAAAAAACCCCCTGAGGAAGCCCCCAGGGAACCCCACGCTACCCAAGCGGGCGGACAGGCGGCACTGGCTGGTTAGGGGAAACTAAAGTTGGGAGTCCGGTCCCCGAAGGGGGCCGGGCTCCAATGCACTGTCCATACCTGCTCCCATCCCGGGCGGCAAGGCCCCCCACGGCATGCCCCAAAAGGCTGTGATCGTCCAACGGACCGGTGATGATGTCCCAATCCGTCTCCAGAAGTCACCCACACCTAGGTTTTCACTATAATCCTTATGTTATTGTATTATCTTTTTATTGTCTCATTAATTTGACCTCATTGTGTATTTTGATTTTTTAAGGTAATATTTAAGGACACATCATCAGTAGTGGACCCTGGAATCATCGGATGTTTCGGCCATTAACACTAGACATCCTCCTCCAAGGAAGGCCCTCCCAAGGTTGATCACGCCTTGGAGTGTGTCATCAATTAAATAAGATAATAGTAATTAAGTAATGCCTTTCTGGGCTTTAATTTTTAAAGTTTCTAAGAGGCCAATCAGGCCCTGTCAGGTTCAATCGCCTTTTAGAGAGTTAATTAGGCCCTATTTGGGTTCATGGCAATCTAACGTATGTCCGTGACTTTGAGAATTTCACTCAAGAGCCACCCCGGGCGGTCTGCGCTTGGGGGGACGAAGGCAGTGTCCAAAGGTCGCCTGCGAATGCCCCAGCCGCGGAGACATGGAGGTCTCCGATTGATTGCATGTCTGCGCTTGGGGGGACGAAGGCAGTGCCCGAAGGCCGCCTGCGACTACCCCAGCCACGGAGACACGGAGGTCTCCGATTGATTGCATGATCCATATGTCCTGCTTAACTCACAATTATTAGCTTTTAACTTATGCAAATTAAAAGTATTAATATCATCACATAAATGCTTCTCCTTCATTCGTTTCCTATATTTTTGTTATCATGTATTCCCACATACCTGCACCTTGTTCTACAAATGAGACTTCCTCCCTGGCCTGTCTGCCACCTGCTCTCTGTGCTCCATGTGCTCCGTCTGGTTTGACTTCCTGGTTCCCATCCTGCACTTGGTCGATATCCAGGGCAACCACTGTTGTGTCCTTGAACTGCCATCTTGAAATCCAGTCGCCATCTTGGATCATTAGCTTTAGCCATAGCTCCATGTTAGCTTCCATATTAGCATCAACAAAACTCAATATAAAGTTAACTAATCCCATGTACATATTGTCCTTTATCATATGTCACTGTCATATAATTGTTAGCATTAACTTAGCTGTGTGGTTAGGGTTAGGACCGGCGAGGGGGCCGGGACACCCCCAGCCCAGTGGCCAAAAAACCCCCTGAGGAAGCCCCCAGGGAACCCCACGCTACCCAAGCGGGCGGACAGGCGGCACTGGCTGGTTAGGGGAAACTAAAGTTGGGAGTCCGGTCCCCGAAGGGGGCCGGGCTCCAATGCACTGTCCATACCTGCTCCCATCCCGGGCGGCAAGGCCCCCCACGGCATGCCCCAAAAGGCTGTGATCGTCCAACGGACCGGTGATGATGTCCCAATCCGTCTCCAGAAGTCACCCACACCTAGGTTTTCACTATAATCCTTATGTTATTGTATTATCTTTTTATTGTCTCATTAATTTGACCTCATTGTGTATTTTGATTTTTTAAGGTAATATTTAAGGACACATCATCAGTAGTGGACCCTGGAATCATCGGATGTTTCGGCCATTAACACTAGACATCCTCCTCCAAGGAAGGCCCTCCCAAGGTTGATCACGCCTTGGAGTGTGTCATCAATTAAATAAGATAATAGTAATTAAGTAATGCCTTTCTGGGCTTTAATTTTTAAAGTTTCTAAGAGGCCAATCAGGCCCTGTCAGGTTCAATCGCCTTTTAGAGAGTTAATTAGGCCCTATTTGGGTTCATGGCAATCTAACGTATGTCCGTGACTTTGAGAATTTCACTCAAGAGCCACCCCGGGCGGTCTGCGCTTGGGGGGACGAAGGCAGTGTCCAAAGGTCGCCTGCGAATGCCCCAGCCGCGGAGACATGGAGGTCTCCGATTGATTGCATGTCTGCGCTTGGGGGGACGAAGGCAGTGCCCGAAGGCCGCCTGCGACTACCCCAGCCACGGAGACACGGAGGTCTCCGATTGATTGCATGATCCATATGTCCTGCTTAACTCACAATTATTAGCTTTTAACTTATGCAAATTAAAAGTATTAATATCATCACATAAATGCTTCTCCTTCATTCGTTTCCTATATTTTTGTTATCATGTATTCCCACATACCTGCACCTTGTTCTACAAATGAGACTTCCTCCCTGGCCTGTCTGCCACCTGCTCTCTGTGCTCCATGTGCTCCGTCTGGTTTGACTTCCTGGTTCCCATCCTGCACTTGGTCGATATCCAGGGCAACCACTGTTGTGTCCTTGAACTGCCATCTTGAAATCCAGTCGCCATCTTGGATCATTAGCTTTAGCCATAGCTCCATGTTAGCTTCCATATTAGCATCAACAAAACTCAATATAAAGTTAACTAATCCCATGTACATATTGTCCTTTATCATATGTCACTGTCATATAATTGTTAGCATTAACTTAGCTGTGTGGTTAGGGTTAGGACCGGCGAGGGGGCCGGGACACCCCCAGCCCAGTGGCCAAAAAACCCCCTGAGGAAGCCCCCAGGGAACCCCACGCTACCCAAGCGGGCGGACAGGCGGCACTGGCTGGTTAGGGGAAACTAAAGTTGGGAGTCCGGTCCCCGAAGGGGGCCGGGCTCCAATGCACTGTCCATACCTGCTCCCATCCCGGGCGGCAAGGCCCCCCACGGCATGCCCCAAAAGGCTGTGATCGTCCAACGGACCGGTGATGATGTCCCAATCCGTCTCCAGAAGTCACCCACACCTAGGTTTTCACTATAATCCTTATGTTATTGTATTATCTTTTTATTGTCTCATTAATTTGACCTCATTGTGTATTTTGATTTTTTAAGGTAATATTTAAGGACACATCATCAGTAGTGGACCCTGGAATCATCGGATGTTTCGGCCATTAACACTAGACATCCTCCTCCAAGGAAGGCCCTCCCAAGGTTGATCACGCCTTGGAGTGTGTCATCAATTAAATAAGATAATAGTAATTAAGTAATGCCTTTCTGGGCTTTAATTTTTAAAGTTTCTAAGAGGCCAATCAGGCCCTGTCAGGTTCAATCGCCTTTTAGAGAGTTAATTAGGCCCTATTTGGGTTCATGGCAATCTAACGTATGTCCGTGACTTTGAGAATTTCACTCAAGAGCCACCCCGGGCGGTCTGCGCTTGGGGGGACGAAGGCAGTGTCCAAAGGTCGCCTGCGAATGCCCCAGCCGCGGAGACATGGAGGTCTCCGATTGATTGCATGTCTGCGCTTGGGGGGACGAAGGCAGTGCCCGAAGGCCGCCTGCGACTACCCCAGCCACGGAGACACGGAGGTCTCCGATTGATTGCATGATCCATATGTCCTGCTTAACTCACAATTATTAGCTTTTAACTTATGCAAATTAAAAGTATTAATATCATCACATAAATGCTTCTCCTTCATTCGTTTCCTATATTTTTGTTATCATGTATTCCCACATACCTGCACCTTGTTCTACAAATGAGACTTCCTCCCTGGCCTGTCTGCCACCTGCTCTCTGTGCTCCATGTGCTCCGTCTGGTTTGACTTCCTGGTTCCCATCCTGCACTTGGTCGATATCCAGGGCAACCACTGTTGTGTCCTTGAACTGCCATCTTGAAATCCAGTCGCCATCTTGGATCATTAGCTTTAGCCATAGCTCCATGTTAGCTTCCATATTAGCATCAACAAAACTCAATATAAAGTTAACTAATCCCATGTACATATTGTCCTTTATCATATGTCACTGTCATATAATTGTTAGCATTAACTTAGCTGTGTGGTTAGGGTTAGGACCGGCGAGGGGGCCGGGACACCCCCAGCCCAGTGGCCAAAAAACCCCCTGAGGAAGCCCCCAGGGAACCCCACGCTACCCAAGCGGGCGGACAGGCGGCACTGGCTGGTTAGGGGAAACTAAAGTTGGGAGTCCGGTCCCCGAAGGGGGCCGGGCTCCAATGCACTGTCCATACCTGCTCCCATCCCGGGCGGCAAGGCCCCCCACGGCATGCCCCAAAAGGCTGTGATCGTCCAACGGACCGGTGATGATGTCCCAATCCGTCTCCAGAAGTCACCCACACCTAGGTTTTCACTATAATCCTTATGTTATTGTATTATCTTTTTATTGTCTCATTAATTTGACCTCATTGTGTATTTTGATTTTTTAAGGTAATATTTAAGGACACATCATCAGTAGTGGACCCTGGAATCATCGGATGTTTCGGCCATTAACACTAGACATCCTCCTCCAAGGAAGGCCCTCCCAAGGTTGATCACGCCTTGGAGTGTGTCATCAATTAAATAAGATAATAGTAATTAAGTAATGCCTTTCTGGGCTTTAATTTTTAAAGTTTCTAAGAGGCCAATCAGGCCCTGTCAGGTTCAATCGCCTTTTAGAGAGTTAATTAGGCCCTATTTGGGTTCATGGCAATCTAACGTATGTCCGTGACTTTGAGAATTTCACTCAAGAGCCACCCCGGGCGGTCTGCGCTTGGGGGGACGAAGGCAGTGTCCAAAGGTCGCCTGCGAATGCCCCAGCCGCGGAGACATGGAGGTCTCCGATTGATTGCATGTCTGCGCTTGGGGGGACGAAGGCAGTGCCCGAAGGCCGCCTGCGACTACCCCAGCCACGGAGACACGGAGGTCTCCGATTGATTGCATGATCCATATGTCCTGCTTAACTCACAATTATTAGCTTTTAACTTATGCAAATTAAAAGTATTAATATCATCACATAAATGCTTCTCCTTCATTCGTTTCCTATATTTTTGTTATCATGTATTCCCACATACCTGCACCTTGTTCTACAAATGAGACTTCCTCCCTGGCCTGTCTGCCACCTGCTCTCTGTGCTCCATGTGCTCCGTCTGGTTTGACTTCCTGGTTCCCATCCTGCACTTGGTCGATATCCAGGGCAACCACTGTTGTGTCCTTGAACTGCCATCTTGAAATCCAGTCGCCATCTTGGATCATTAGCTTTAGCCATAGCTCCATGTTAGCTTCCATATTAGCATCAACAAAACTCAATATAAAGTTAACTAATCCCATGTACATATTGTCCTTTATCATATGTCACTGTCATATAATTGTTAGCATTAACTTAGCTGTGTGGTTAGGGTTAGGACCGGCGAGGGGGCCGGGACACCCCCAGCCCAGTGGCCAAAAAACCCCCTGAGGAAGCCCCCAGGGAACCCCACGCTACCCAAGCGGGCGGACAGGCGGCACTGGCTGGTTAGGGGAAACTAAAGTTGGGAGTCCGGTCCCCGAAGGGGGCCGGGCTCCAATGCACTGTCCATACCTGCTCCCATCCCGGGCGGCAAGGCCCCCCACGGCATGCCCCAAAAGGCTGTGATCGTCCAACGGACCGGTGATGATGTCCCAATCCGTCTCCAGAAGTCACCCACACCTAGGTTTTCACTATAATCCTTATGTTATTGTATTATCTTTTTATTGTCTCATTAATTTGACCTCATTGTGTATTTTGATTTTTTAAGGTAATATTTAAGGACACATCATCAGTAGTGGACCCTGGAATCATCGGATGTTTCGGCCATTAACACTAGACATCCTCCTCCAAGGAAGGCCCTCCCAAGGTTGATCACGCCTTGGAGTGTGTCATCAATTAAATAAGATAATAGTAATTAAGTAATGCCTTTCTGGGCTTTAATTTTTAAAGTTTCTAAGAGGCCAATCAGGCCCTGTCAGGTTCAATCGCCTTTTAGAGAGTTAATTAGGCCCTATTTGGGTTCATGGCAATCTAACGTATGTCCGTGACTTTGAGAATTTCACTCAAGAGCCACCCCGGGCGGTCTGCGCTTGGGGGGACGAAGGCAGTGTCCAAAGGTCGCCTGCGAATGCCCCAGCCGCGGAGACATGGAGGTCTCCGATTGATTGCATGTCTGCGCTTGGGGGGACGAAGGCAGTGCCCGAAGGCCGCCTGCGACTACCCCAGCCACGGAGACACGGAGGTCTCCGATTGATTGCATGATCCATATGTCCTGCTTAACTCACAATTATTAGCTTTTAACTTATGCAAATTAAAAGTATTAATATCATCACATAAATGCTTCTCCTTCATTCGTTTCCTATATTTTTGTTATCATGTATTCCCACATACCTGCACCTTGTTCTACAAATGAGACTTCCTCCCTGGCCTGTCTGCCACCTGCTCTCTGTGCTCCATGTGCTCCGTCTGGTTTGACTTCCTGGTTCCCATCCTGCACTTGGTCGATATCCAGGGCAACCACTGTTGTGTCCTTGAACTGCCATCTTGAAATCCAGTCGCCATCTTGGATCATTAGCTTTAGCCATAGCTCCATGTTAGCTTCCATATTAGCATCAACAAAACTCAATATAAAGTTAACTAATCCCATGTACATATTGTCCTTTATCATATGTCACTGTCATATAATTGTTAGCATTAACTTAGCTGTGTGGTTAGGGTTAGGACCGGCGAGGGGGCCGGGACACCCCCAGCCCAGTGGCCAAAAAACCCCCTGAGGAAGCCCCCAGGGAACCCCACGCTACCCAAGCGGGCGGACAGGCGGCACTGGCTGGTTAGGGGAAACTAAAGTTGGGAGTCCGGTCCCCGAAGGGGGCCGGGCTCCAATGCACTGTCCATACCTGCTCCCATCCCGGGCGGCAAGGCCCCCCACGGCATGCCCCAAAAGGCTGTGATCGTCCAACGGACCGGTGATGATGTCCCAATCCGTCTCCAGAAGTCACCCACACCTAGGTTTTCACTATAATCCTTATGTTATTGTATTATCTTTTTATTGTCTCATTAATTTGACCTCATTGTGTATTTTGATTTTTTAAGGTAATATTTAAGGACACATCATCAGTAGTGGACCCTGGAATCATCGGATGTTTCGGCCATTAACACTAGACATCCTCCTCCAAGGAAGGCCCTCCCAAGGTTGATCACGCCTTGGAGTGTGTCATCAATTAAATAAGATAATAGTAATTAAGTAATGCCTTTCTGGGCTTTAATTTTTAAAGTTTCTAAGAGGCCAATCAGGCCCTGTCAGGTTCAATCGCCTTTTAGAGAGTTAATTAGGCCCTATTTGGGTTCATGGCAATCTAACGTATGTCCGTGACTTTGAGAATTTCACTCAAGAGCCACCCCGGGCGGTCTGCGCTTGGGGGGACGAAGGCAGTGTCCAAAGGTCGCCTGCGAATGCCCCAGCCGCGGAGACATGGAGGTCTCCGATTGATTGCATGTCTGCGCTTGGGGGGACGAAGGCAGTGCCCGAAGGCCGCCTGCGACTACCCCAGCCACGGAGACACGGAGGTCTCCGATTGATTGCATGATCCATATGTCCTGCTTAACTCACAATTATTAGCTTTTAACTTATGCAAATTAAAAGTATTAATATCATCACATAAATGCTTCTCCTTCATTCGTTTCCTATATTTTTGTTATCATGTATTCCCACATACCTGCACCTTGTTCTACAAATGAGACTTCCTCCCTGGCCTGTCTGCCACCTGCTCTCTGTGCTCCATGTGCTCCGTCTGGTTTGACTTCCTGGTTCCCATCCTGCACTTGGTCGATATCCAGGGCAACCACTGTTGTGTCCTTGAACTGCCATCTTGAAATCCAGTCGCCATCTTGGATCATTAGCTTTAGCCATAGCTCCATGTTAGCTTCCATATTAGCATCAACAAAACTCAATATAAAGTTAACTAATCCCATGTACATATTGTCCTTTATCATATGTCACTGTCATATAATTGTTAGCATTAACTTAGCTGTGTGGTTAGGGTTAGGACCGGCGAGGGGGCCGGGACACCCCCAGCCCAGTGGCCAAAAAACCCCCTGAGGAAGCCCCCAGGGAACCCCACGCTACCCAAGCGGGCGGACAGGCGGCACTGGCTGGTTAGGGGAAACTAAAGTTGGGAGTCCGGTCCCCGAAGGGGGCCGGGCTCCAATGCACTGTCCATACCTGCTCCCATCCCGGGCGGCAAGGCCCCCCACGGCATGCCCCAAAAGGCTGTGATCGTCCAACGGACCGGTGATGATGTCCCAATCCGTCTCCAGAAGTCACCCACACCTAGGTTTTCACTATAATCCTTATGTTATTGTATTATCTTTTTATTGTCTCATTAATTTGACCTCATTGTGTATTTTGATTTTTTAAGGTAATATTTAAGGACACATCATCAGTAGTGGACCCTGGAATCATCGGATGTTTCGGCCATTAACACTAGACATCCTCCTCCAAGGAAGGCCCTCCCAAGGTTGATCACGCCTTGGAGTGTGTCATCAATTAAATAAGATAATAGTAATTAAGTAATGCCTTTCTGGGCTTTAATTTTTAAAGTTTCTAAGAGGCCAATCAGGCCCTGTCAGGTTCAATCGCCTTTTAGAGAGTTAATTAGGCCCTATTTGGGTTCATGGCAATCTAACGTATGTCCGTGACTTTGAGAATTTCACTCAAGAGCCACCCCGGGCGGTCTGCGCTTGGGGGGACGAAGGCAGTGTCCAAAGGTCGCCTGCGAATGCCCCAGCCGCGGAGACATGGAGGTCTCCGATTGATTGCATGTCTGCGCTTGGGGGGACGAAGGCAGTGCCCGAAGGCCGCCTGCGACTACCCCAGCCACGGAGACACGGAGGTCTCCGATTGATTGCATGATCCATATGTCCTGCTTAACTCACAATTATTAGCTTTTAACTTATGCAAATTAAAAGTATTAATATCATCACATAAATGCTTCTCCTTCATTCGTTTCCTATATTTTTGTTATCATGTATTCCCACATACCTGCACCTTGTTCTACAAATGAGACTTCCTCCCTGGCCTGTCTGCCACCTGCTCTCTGTGCTCCATGTGCTCCGTCTGGTTTGACTTCCTGGTTCCCATCCTGCACTTGGTCGATATCCAGGGCAACCACTGTTGTGTCCTTGAACTGCCATCTTGAAATCCAGTCGCCATCTTGGATCATTAGCTTTAGCCATAGCTCCATGTTAGCTTCCATATTAGCATCAACAAAACTCAATATAAAGTTAACTAATCCCATGTACATATTGTCCTTTATCATATGTCACTGTCATATAATTGTTAGCATTAACTTAGCTGTGTGGTTAGGGTTAGGACCGGCGAGGGGGCCGGGACACCCCCAGCCCAGTGGCCAAAAAACCCCCTGAGGAAGCCCCCAGGGAACCCCACGCTACCCAAGCGGGCGGACAGGCGGCACTGGCTGGTTAGGGGAAACTAAAGTTGGGAGTCCGGTCCCCGAAGGGGGCCGGGCTCCAATGCACTGTCCATACCTGCTCCCATCCCGGGCGGCAAGGCCCCCCACGGCATGCCCCAAAAGGCTGTGATCGTCCAACGGACCGGTGATGATGTCCCAATCCGTCTCCAGAAGTCACCCACACCTAGGTTTTCACTATAATCCTTATGTTATTGTATTATCTTTTTATTGTCTCATTAATTTGACCTCATTGTGTATTTTGATTTTTTAAGGTAATATTTAAGGACACATCATCAGTAGTGGACCCTGGAATCATCGGATGTTTCGGCCATTAACACTAGACATCCTCCTCCAAGGAAGGCCCTCCCAAGGTTGATCACGCCTTGGAGTGTGTCATCAATTAAATAAGATAATAGTAATTAAGTAATGCCTTTCTGGGCTTTAATTTTTAAAGTTTCTAAGAGGCCAATCAGGCCCTGTCAGGTTCAATCGCCTTTTAGAGAGTTAATTAGGCCCTATTTGGGTTCATGGCAATCTAACGTATGTCCGTGACTTTGAGAATTTCACTCAAGAGCCACCCCGGGCGGTCTGCGCTTGGGGGGACGAAGGCAGTGTCCAAAGGTCGCCTGCGAATGCCCCAGCCGCGGAGACATGGAGGTCTCCGATTGATTGCATGTCTGCGCTTGGGGGGACGAAGGCAGTGCCCGAAGGCCGCCTGCGACTACCCCAGCCACGGAGACACGGAGGTCTCCGATTGATTGCATGATCCATATGTCCTGCTTAACTCACAATTATTAGCTTTTAACTTATGCAAATTAAAAGTATTAATATCATCACATAAATGCTTCTCCTTCATTCGTTTCCTATATTTTTGTTATCATGTATTCCCACATACCTGCACCTTGTTCTACAAATGAGACTTCCTCCCTGGCCTGTCTGCCACCTGCTCTCTGTGCTCCATGTGCTCCGTCTGGTTTGACTTCCTGGTTCCCATCCTGCACTTGGTCGATATCCAGGGCAACCACTGTTGTGTCCTTGAACTGCCATCTTGAAATCCAGTCGCCATCTTGGATCATTAGCTTTAGCCATAGCTCCATGTTAGCTTCCATATTAGCATCAACAAAACTCAATATAAAGTTAACTAATCCCATGTACATATTGTCCTTTATCATATGTCACTGTCATATAATTGTTAGCATTAACTTAGCTGTGTGGTTAGGGTTAGGACCGGCGAGGGGGCCGGGACACCCCCAGCCCAGTGGCCAAAAAACCCCCTGAGGAAGCCCCCAGGGAACCCCACGCTACCCAAGCGGGCGGACAGGCGGCACTGGCTGGTTAGGGGAAACTAAAGTTGGGAGTCCGGTCCCCGAAGGGGGCCGGGCTCCAATGCACTGTCCATACCTGCTCCCATCCCGGGCGGCAAGGCCCCCCACGGCATGCCCCAAAAGGCTGTGATCGTCCAACGGACCGGTGATGATGTCCCAATCCGTCTCCAGAAGTCACCCACACCTAGGTTTTCACTATAATCCTTATGTTATTGTATTATCTTTTTATTGTCTCATTAATTTGACCTCATTGTGTATTTTGATTTTTTAAGGTAATATTTAAGGACACATCATCAGTAGTGGACCCTGGAATCATCGGATGTTTCGGCCATTAACACTAGACATCCTCCTCCAAGGAAGGCCCTCCCAAGGTTGATCACGCCTTGGAGTGTGTCATCAATTAAATAAGATAATAGTAATTAAGTAATGCCTTTCTGGGCTTTAATTTTTAAAGTTTCTAAGAGGCCAATCAGGCCCTGTCAGGTTCAATCGCCTTTTAGAGAGTTAATTAGGCCCTATTTGGGTTCATGGCAATCTAACGTATGTCCGTGACTTTGAGAATTTCACTCAAGAGCCACCCCGGGCGGTCTGCGCTTGGGGGGACGAAGGCAGTGTCCAAAGGTCGCCTGCGAATGCCCCAGCCGCGGAGACATGGAGGTCTCCGATTGATTGCATGTCTGCGCTTGGGGGGACGAAGGCAGTGCCCGAAGGCCGCCTGCGACTACCCCAGCCACGGAGACACGGAGGTCTCCGATTGATTGCATGATCCATATGTCCTGCTTAACTCACAATTATTAGCTTTTAACTTATGCAAATTAAAAGTATTAATATCATCACATAAATGCTTCTCCTTCATTCGTTTCCTATATTTTTGTTATCATGTATTCCCACATACCTGCACCTTGTTCTACAAATGAGACTTCCTCCCTGGCCTGTCTGCCACCTGCTCTCTGTGCTCCATGTGCTCCGTCTGGTTTGACTTCCTGGTTCCCATCCTGCACTTGGTCGATATCCAGGGCAACCACTGTTGTGTCCTTGAACTGCCATCTTGAAATCCAGTCGCCATCTTGGATCATTAGCTTTAGCCATAGCTCCATGTTAGCTTCCATATTAGCATCAACAAAACTCAATATAAAGTTAACTAATCCCATGTACATATTGTCCTTTATCATATGTCACTGTCATATAATTGTTAGCATTAACTTAGCTGTGTGGTTAGGGTTAGGACCGGCGAGGGGGCCGGGACACCCCCAGCCCAGTGGCCAAAAAACCCCCTGAGGAAGCCCCCAGGGAACCCCACGCTACCCAAGCGGGCGGACAGGCGGCACTGGCTGGTTAGGGGAAACTAAAGTTGGGAGTCCGGTCCCCGAAGGGGGCCGGGCTCCAATGCACTGTCCATACCTGCTCCCATCCCGGGCGGCAAGGCCCCCCACGGCATGCCCCAAAAGGCTGTGATCGTCCAACGGACCGGTGATGATGTCCCAATCCGTCTCCAGAAGTCACCCACACCTAGGTTTTCACTATAATCCTTATGTTATTGTATTATCTTTTTATTGTCTCATTAATTTGACCTCATTGTGTATTTTGATTTTTTAAGGTAATATTTAAGGACACATCATCAGTAGTGGACCCTGGAATCATCGGATGTTTCGGCCATTAACACTAGACATCCTCCTCCAAGGAAGGCCCTCCCAAGGTTGATCACGCCTTGGAGTGTGTCATCAATTAAATAAGATAATAGTAATTAAGTAATGCCTTTCTGGGCTTTAATTTTTAAAGTTTCTAAGAGGCCAATCAGGCCCTGTCAGGTTCAATCGCCTTTTAGAGAGTTAATTAGGCCCTATTTGGGTTCATGGCAATCTAACGTATGTCCGTGACTTTGAGAATTTCACTCAAGAGCCACCCCGGGCGGTCTGCGCTTGGGGGGACGAAGGCAGTGTCCAAAGGTCGCCTGCGAATGCCCCAGCCGCGGAGACATGGAGGTCTCCGATTGATTGCATGTCTGCGCTTGGGGGGACGAAGGCAGTGCCCGAAGGCCGCCTGCGACTACCCCAGCCACGGAGACACGGAGGTCTCCGATTGATTGCATGATCCATATGTCCTGCTTAACTCACAATTATTAGCTTTTAACTTATGCAAATTAAAAGTATTAATATCATCACATAAATGCTTCTCCTTCATTCGTTTCCTATATTTTTGTTATCATGTATTCCCACATACCTGCACCTTGTTCTACAAATGAGACTTCCTCCCTGGCCTGTCTGCCACCTGCTCTCTGTGCTCCATGTGCTCCGTCTGGTTTGACTTCCTGGTTCCCATCCTGCACTTGGTCGATATCCAGGGCAACCACTGTTGTGTCCTTGAACTGCCATCTTGAAATCCAGTCGCCATCTTGGATCATTAGCTTTAGCCATAGCTCCATGTTAGCTTCCATATTAGCATCAACAAAACTCAATATAAAGTTAACTAATCCCATGTACATATTGTCCTTTATCATATGTCACTGTCATATAATTGTTAGCATTAACTTAGCTGTGTGGTTAGGGTTAGGACCGGCGAGGGGGCCGGGACACCCCCAGCCCAGTGGCCAAAAAACCCCCTGAGGAAGCCCCCAGGGAACCCCACGCTACCCAAGCGGGCGGACAGGCGGCACTGGCTGGTTAGGGGAAACTAAAGTTGGGAGTCCGGTCCCCGAAGGGGGCCGGGCTCCAATGCACTGTCCATACCTGCTCCCATCCCGGGCGGCAAGGCCCCCCACGGCATGCCCCAAAAGGCTGTGATCGTCCAACGGACCGGTGATGATGTCCCAATCCGTCTCCAGAAGTCACCCACACCTAGGTTTTCACTATAATCCTTATGTTATTGTATTATCTTTTTATTGTCTCATTAATTTGACCTCATTGTGTATTTTGATTTTTTAAGGTAATATTTAAGGACACATCATCAGTAGTGGACCCTGGAATCATCGGATGTTTCGGCCATTAACACTAGACATCCTCCTCCAAGGAAGGCCCTCCCAAGGTTGATCACGCCTTGGAGTGTGTCATCAATTAAATAAGATAATAGTAATTAAGTAATGCCTTTCTGGGCTTTAATTTTTAAAGTTTCTAAGAGGCCAATCAGGCCCTGTCAGGTTCAATCGCCTTTTAGAGAGTTAATTAGGCCCTATTTGGGTTCATGGCAATCTAACGTATGTCCGTGACTTTGAGAATTTCACTCAAGAGCCACCCCGGGCGGTCTGCGCTTGGGGGGACGAAGGCAGTGTCCAAAGGTCGCCTGCGAATGCCCCAGCCGCGGAGACATGGAGGTCTCCGATTGATTGCATGTCTGCGCTTGGGGGGACGAAGGCAGTGCCCGAAGGCCGCCTGCGACTACCCCAGCCACGGAGACACGGAGGTCTCCGATTGATTGCATGATCCATATGTCCTGCTTAACTCACAATTATTAGCTTTTAACTTATGCAAATTAAAAGTATTAATATCATCACATAAATGCTTCTCCTTCATTCGTTTCCTATATTTTTGTTATCATGTATTCCCACATACCTGCACCTTGTTCTACAAATGAGACTTCCTCCCTGGCCTGTCTGCCACCTGCTCTCTGTGCTCCATGTGCTCCGTCTGGTTTGACTTCCTGGTTCCCATCCTGCACTTGGTCGATATCCAGGGCAACCACTGTTGTGTCCTTGAACTGCCATCTTGAAATCCAGTCGCCATCTTGGATCATTAGCTTTAGCCATAGCTCCATGTTAGCTTCCATATTAGCATCAACAAAACTCAATATAAAGTTAACTAATCCCATGTACATATTGTCCTTTATCATATGTCACTGTCATATAATTGTTAGCATTAACTTAGCTGTGTGGTTAGGGTTAGGACCGGCGAGGGGGCCGGGACACCCCCAGCCCAGTGGCCAAAAAACCCCCTGAGGAAGCCCCCAGGGAACCCCACGCTACCCAAGCGGGCGGACAGGCGGCACTGGCTGGTTAGGGGAAACTAAAGTTGGGAGTCCGGTCCCCGAAGGGGGCCGGGCTCCAATGCACTGTCCATACCTGCTCCCATCCCGGGCGGCAAGGCCCCCCACGGCATGCCCCAAAAGGCTGTGATCGTCCAACGGACCGGTGATGATGTCCCAATCCGTCTCCAGAAGTCACCCACACCTAGGTTTTCACTATAATCCTTATGTTATTGTATTATCTTTTTATTGTCTCATTAATTTGACCTCATTGTGTATTTTGATTTTTTAAGGTAATATTTAAGGACACATCATCAGTAGTGGACCCTGGAATCATCGGATGTTTCGGCCATTAACACTAGACATCCTCCTCCAAGGAAGGCCCTCCCAAGGTTGATCACGCCTTGGAGTGTGTCATCAATTAAATAAGATAATAGTAATTAAGTAATGCCTTTCTGGGCTTTAATTTTTAAAGTTTCTAAGAGGCCAATCAGGCCCTGTCAAGTTCAATCGCCTTTTAGAGAGTTAATTAGGCCCTATTTGGGTTCATGGCAATCTAACGTATGTCCGTGACTTTGAGAATTTCACTCAAGAGCCACCCCGGGCGGTCTGCGCTTGGGGGGACGAAGGCAGTGTCCAAAGGTCGCCTGCGAATGCCCCAGCCGCGGAGACATGGAGGTCTCCGATTGATTGCATGTCTGCGCTTGGGGGGACGAAGGCAGTGCCCGAAGGCCGCCTGCGACTACCCCAGCCACGGAGACACGGAGGTCTCCGATTGATTGCATGATCCATATGTCCTGCTTAACTCACAATTATTAGCTTTTAACTTATGCAAATTAAAAGTATTAATATCATCACATAAATGCTTCTCCTTCATTCGTTTCCTATATTTTTGTTATCATGTATTCCCACATACCTGCACCTTGTTCTACAAATGAGACTTCCTCCCTGGCCTGTCTGCCACCTGCTCTCTGTGCTCCATGTGCTCCGTCTGGTTTGACTTCCTGGTTCCCATCCTGCACTTGGTCGATATCCAGGGCAACCACTGTTGTGTCCTTGAACTGCCATCTTGAAATCCAGTCGCCATCTTGGATCATTAGCTTTAGCCATAGCTCCATGTTAGCTTCCATATTAGCATCAACAAAACTCAATATAAAGTTAACTAATCCCATGTACATATTGTCCTTTATCATATGTCACTGTCATATAATTGTTAGCATTAACTTAGCTGTGTGGTTAGGGTTAGGACCGGCGAGGGGGCCGGGACACCCCCAGCCCAGTGGCCAAAAAACCCCCTGAGGAAGCCCCCAGGGAACCCCACGCTACCCAAGCGGGCGGACAGGCGGCACTGGCTGGTTAGGGGAAACTAAAGTTGGGAGTCCGGTCCCCGAAGGGGGCCGGGCTCCAATGCACTGTCCATACCTGCTCCCATCCCGGGCGGCAAGGCCCCCCACGGCATGCCCCAAAAGGCTGTGATCGTCCAACGGACCGGTGATGATGTCCCAATCCGTCTCCAGAAGTCACCCACACCTAGGTTTTCACTATAATCCTTATGTTATTGTATTATCTTTTTATTGTCTCATTAATTTGACCTCATTGTGTATTTTGATTTTTTAAGGTAATATTTAAGGACACATCATCAGTAGTGGACCCTGGAATCATCGGATGTTTCGGCCATTAACACTAGACATCCTCCTCCAAGGAAGGCCCTCCCAAGGTTGATCACGCCTTGGAGTGTGTCATCAATTAAATAAGATAATAGTAATTAAGTAATGCCTTTCTGGGCTTTAATTTTTAAAGTTTCTAAGAGGCCAATCAGGCCCTGTCAGGTTCAATCGCCTTTTAGAGAGTTAATTAGGCCCTATTTGGGTTCATGGCAATCTAACGTATGTCCGTGACTTTGAGAATTTCACTCAAGAGCCACCCCGGGCGGTCTGCGCTTGGGGGGACGAAGGCAGTGTCCAAAGGTCGCCTGCGAATGCCCCAGCCGCGGAGACATGGAGGTCTCCGATTGATTGCATGTCTGCGCTTGGGGGGACGAAGGCAGTGCCCGAAGGCCGCCTGCGACTACCCCAGCCACGGAGACACGGAGGTCTCCGATTGATTGCATGATCCATATGTCCTGCTTAACTCACAATTATTAGCTTTTAACTTATGCAAATTAAAAGTATTAATATCATCACATAAATGCTTCTCCTTCATTCGTTTCCTATATTTTTGTTATCATGTATTCCCACATACCTGCACCTTGTTCTACAAATGAGACTTCCTCCCTGGCCTGTCTGCCACCTGCTCTCTGTGCTCCATGTGCTCCGTCTGGTTTGACTTCCTGGTTCCCATCCTGCACTTGGTCGATATCCAGGGCAACCACTGTTGTGTCCTTGAACTGCCATCTTGAAATCCAGTCGCCATCTTGGATCATTAGCTTTAGCCATAGCTCCATGTTAGCTTCCATATTAGCATCAACAAAACTCAATATAAAGTTAACTAATCCCATGTACATATTGTCCTTTATCATATGTCACTGTCATATAATTGTTAGCATTAACTTAGCTGTGTGGTTAGGGTTAGGACCGGCGAGGGGGCCGGGACACCCCCAGCCCAGTGGCCAAAAAACCCCCTGAGGAAGCCCCCAGGGAACCCCACGCTACCCAAGCGGGCGGACAGGCGGCACTGGCTGGTTAGGGGAAACTAAAGTTGGGAGTCCGGTCCCCGAAGGGGGCCGGGCTCCAATGCACTGTCCATACCTGCTCCCATCCCGGGCGGCAAGGCCCCCCACGGCATGCCCCAAAAGGCTGTGATCGTCCAACGGACCGGTGATGATGTCCCAATCCGTCTCCAGAAGTCACCCACACCTAGGTTTTCACTATAATCCTTATGTTATTGTATTATCTTTTTATTGTCTCATTAATTTGACCTCATTGTGTATTTTGATTTTTTAAGGTAATATTTAAGGACACATCATCAGTAGTGGACCCTGGAATCATCGGATGTTTCGGCCATTAACACTAGACATCCTCCTCCAAGGAAGGCCCTCCCAAGGTTGATCACGCCTTGGAGTGTGTCATCAATTAAATAAGATAATAGTAATTAAGTAATGCCTTTCTGGGCTTTAATTTTTAAGTTTCTAAGAGGCCAATCAGGCCCTGTCAGGTTCAATCGCCTTTTAGAGAGTTAATTAGGCCCTATTTGGGTTCATGGCAATCTAACGTATGTCCGTGACTTTGAGAATTTCACTCAAGAGCCACCCCGGGCGGTCTGCGCTTGGGGGGACGAAGGCAGTGTCCAAAGGTCGCCTGCGAATGCCCCAGCCGCGGAGACATGGAGGTCTCCGATTGATTGCATGTCTGCGCTTGGGGGGACGAAGGCAGTGCCCGAAGGCCGCCTGCGACTACCCCAGCCACGGAGACACGGAGGTCTCCGATTGATTGCATGATCCATATGTCCTGCTTAACTCACAATTATTAGCTTTTAACTTATGGGTTAGGGGAAATCAAGTTTGGGAGTCCGGTCCCCGAAGGGGGCCGGGCTCCAATGCACGGTCCATACCTGTTCCCATCCCGGGCGTCAAGGTCCCCCATAGCATGCCCCAAGAGGCTGTGATCGTCCAACGGATTGGTATGATGTCCCTATCCCGTTTCCAAAAATTACCCGTAGGTAGGTCATTGTTATGATTATTATTATTATTTTTTTGTTGTTTTGTGTTTTAATGTTGTGCTTCTGTGTCATTGGGCCGTCGCGACGTTTCGGCCGGTTTAGGCCTTCCTCAGGCTGGCCCAACGTGTGCGTCTGTGTGTTGTGTGTGTGCCTCTCTTGGCTTTTATAGTGTGCTGTCTCCTCCCACTCTTGGGTTTTCCGTTTCATTCTTTTTCTGTTTGATATTCTTAATGTCTTTGTCCTTTCTTTTCTTTGGCTTTCTTTGTTTTTATATTTTTTAATGGCACCCCCTTCTTAAATGTCCTTTCCAGTATTTGTCTTACGTTATTTATGGCACCCCCTTCTTATTTGTCCTTTCCTTTGGTTTTTACGTGACTTAATGATTTTATTCCTTTCTTTGTAACCATCCTGTCCCACCTTCCTTTGTCCTTGTTATGTCCTCCTCTGTGACCTTTTGTGTGATGTCCAATTGTTTTATGTCCTCCAAGTCCTCCTTATATTTTTCTGTCCCGATTATGTGTTTCTCGTTTTGGTTTTTTAGTGTTATGTCCAATTGTTTTGTATCCTCCAAATCCTCCATTTAATTTCTTGTCCTAATTATATGTATGTCTTTATTGACTTTTGTGTTTTGTCCAATTGTTTTGTGTCCTCCACGTCCTCCTTTTATTGTTTTGTCCTAATTACGTGTTTGTCTTATTGACCTTTGTATTATGTCCAATTGGTTTGTGTCCTCCAATCCCTCCTTTAATTGTTTTGTCCCAATTATGTGTTTGTCTTTATTGATTTTTGTATAATGTCCAATTGTATTCAAATCGTATGTGGTTAGGGTCAGGATGTGTTGTGTCCAATTGTTTTTATGTGTCCTTAGGGTTAGGATTGGTGAGGGGGTCGGGATACTCCCAGCCCAGTGGCCAAAGAACCTCCTGGGGGAGCCTTCAGGGAACCCCGCGCTACCCAAGCGGGCGGACAGGCGGCACTGGCGGGTTAGGGGAAATCAAGTTTGGGAGTCCGGTCCCCGAAGGGGGCCGGGCTCCAATGCACGGTCCATACCTGTTCCCATCCCGGGCGTCAAGGTCCCCCATAGCATGCCCCAAGAGGCTGTGATCGTCCAACGGATTGGTATGATGTCCCTATCCCGTTTCCAAAAATTACCCGTAGGTAGGTCATTGTTATGATTATTATTATTATTTTTTTGTTGTTTTGTGTTTTAATGTTGTGCTTCTGTGTCATTGGGCCGTCGCGACGTTTCGGCCGGTTTAGGCCTTCCTCAGGCTGGCCCAACGTGTGCGTCTGTGTGTTGTGTGTGTGCCTCTCTTGGCTTTTATAGTGTGCTGTCTCCTCCCACTCTTGGGTTTTCCGTTTCATTCTTTTTCTGTTTGATATTCTTAATGTCTTTGTCCTTTCTTTTCTTTGGCTTTCTTTGTTTTTATATTTTTTAATGGCACCCCCTTCTTAAATGTCCTTTCCAGTATTTGTCTTACGTTATTTATGGCACCCCCTTCTTATTTGTCCTTTCCTTTGGTTTTTACGTGACTTAATGATTTTATTCCTTTCTTTGTAACCATCCTGTCCCACCTTCCTTTGTCCTTGTTATGTCCTCCTCTGTGACCTTTTGTGTGATGTCCAATTGTTTTATGTCCTCCAAGTCCTCCTTATATTTTTCTGTCCCGATTATGTGTTTCTCGTTTTGGTTTTTTAGTGTTATGTCCAATTGTTTTGTATCCTCCAAATCCTCCATTTAATTTCTTGTCCTAATTATATGTATGTCTTTATTGACTTTTGTGTTTTGTCCAATTGTTTTGTGTCCTCCACGTCCTCCTTTTATTGTTTTGTCCTAATTACGTGTTTGTCTTATTGACCTTTGTATTATGTCCAATTGGTTTGTGTCCTCCAATCCCTCCTTTAATTGTTTTGTCCCAATTATGTGTTTGTCTTTATTGATTTTTGTATAATGTCCAATTGTATTCAAATCGTATGTGGTTAGGGTCAGGATGTGTTGTGTCCAATTGTTTTTATGTGTCCTTAGGGTTAGGATTGGTGAGGGGGTCGGGATACTCCCAGCCCAGTGGCCAAAGAACCTCCTGGGGGAGCCTTCAGGGAACCCCGCGCTACCCAAGCGGGCGGACAGGCGGCACTGGCGGGTTAGGGGAAATCAAGTTTGGGAGTCCGGTCCCCGAAGGGGGCCGGGCTCCAATGCACGGTCCATACCTGTTCCCATCCCGGGCGTCAAGGTCCCCCATAGCATGCCCCAAGAGGCTGTGATCGTCCAACGGATTGGTATGATGTCCCTATCCCGTTTCCAAAAATTACCCGTAGGTAGGTCATTGTTATGATTATTATTATTATTTTTTTGTTGTTTTGTGTTTTAATGTTGTGCTTCTGTGTCATTGGGCCGTCGCGACGTTTCGGCCGGTTTAGGCCTTCCTCAGGCTGGCCCAACGTGTGCGTCTGTGTGTTGTGTGTGTGCCTCTCTTGGCTTTTATAGTGTGCTGTCTCCTCCCACTCTTGGGTTTTCCGTTTCATTCTTTTTCTGTTTGATATTCTTAATGTCTTTGTCCTTTCTTTTCTTTGGCTTTCTTTGTTTTTATATTTTTTAATGGCACCCCCTTCTTAAATGTCCTTTCCAGTATTTGTCTTACGTTATTTATGGCACCCCCTTCTTATTTGTCCTTTCCTTTGGTTTTTACGTGACTTAATGATTTTATTCCTTTCTTTGTAACCATCCTGTCCCACCTTCCTTTGTCCTTGTTATGTCCTCCTCTGTGACCTTTTGTGTGATGTCCAATTGTTTTATGTCCTCCAAGTCCTCCTTATATTTTTCTGTCCCGATTATGTGTTTCTCGTTTTGGTTTTTTAGTGTTATGTCCAATTGTTTTGTATCCTCCAAATCCTCCATTTAATTTCTTGTCCTAATTATATGTATGTCTTTATTGACTTTTGTGTTTTGTCCAATTGTTTTGTGTCCTCCACGTCCTCCTTTTATTGTTTTGTCCTAATTACGTGTTTGTCTTATTGACCTTTGTATTATGTCCAATTGGTTTGTGTCCTCCAATCCCTCCTTTAATTGTTTTGTCCCAATTATGTGTTTGTCTTTATTGATTTTTGTATAATGTCCAATTGTATTCAAATCGTATGTGGTTAGGGTCAGGATGTGTTGTGTCCAATTGTTTTTATGTGTCCTTAGGGTTAGGATTGGTGAGGGGGTCGGGATACTCCCAGCCCAGTGGCCAAAGAACCTCCTGGGGGAGCCTTCAGGGAACCCCGCGCTACCCAAGCGGGCGGACAGGCGGCACTGGCGGGTTAGGGGAAATCAAGTTTGGGAGTCCGGTCCCCGAAGGGGGCCGGGCTCCAATGCACGGTCCATACCTGTTCCCATCCCGGGCGTCAAGGTCCCCCATAGCATGCCCCAAGAGGCTGTGATCGTCCAACGGATTGGTATGATGTCCCTATCCCGTTTCCAAAAATTACCCGTAGGTAGGTCATTGTTATGATTATTATTATTATTTTTTTGTTGTTTTGTGTTTTAATGTTGTGCTTCTGTGTCATTGGGCCGTCGCGACGTTTCGGCCGGTTTAGGCCTTCCTCAGGCTGGCCCAACGTGTGCGTCTGTGTGTTGTGTGTGTGCCTCTCTTGGCTTTTATAGTGTGCTGTCTCCTCCCACTCTTGGGTTTTCCGTTTCATTCTTTTTCTGTTTGATATTCTTAATGTCTTTGTCCTTTCTTTTCTTTGGCTTTCTTTGTTTTTATATTTTTTAATGGCACCCCCTTCTTAAATGTCCTTTCCAGTATTTGTCTTACGTTATTTATGGCACCCCCTTCTTATTTGTCCTTTCCTTTGGTTTTTACGTGACTTAATGATTTTATTCCTTTCTTTGTAACCATCCTGTCCCACCTTCCTTTGTCCTTGTTATGTCCTCCTCTGTGACCTTTTGTGTGATGTCCAATTGTTTTATGTCCTCCAAGTCCTCCTTATATTTTTCTGTCCCGATTATGTGTTTCTCGTTTTGGTTTTTTAGTGTTATGTCCAATTGTTTTGTATCCTCCAAATCCTCCATTTAATTTCTTGTCCTAATTATATGTATGTCTTTATTGACTTTTGTGTTTTGTCCAATTGTTTTGTGTCCTCCACGTCCTCCTTTTATTGTTTTGTCCTAATTACGTGTTTGTCTTATTGACCTTTGTATTATGTCCAATTGGTTTGTGTCCTCCAATCCCTCCTTTAATTGTTTTGTCCCAATTATGTGTTTGTCTTTATTGATTTTTGTATAATGTCCAATTGTATTCAAATCGTATGTGGTTAGGGTCAGGATGTGTTGTGTCCAATTGTTTTTATGTGTCCTTAGGGTTAGGATTGGTGAGGGGGTCGGGATACTCCCAGCCCAGTGGCCAAAGAACCTCCTGGGGGAGCCTTCAGGGAACCCCGCGCTACCCAAGCGGGCGGACAGGCGGCACTGGCGGGTTAGGGGAAATCAAGTTTGGGAGTCCGGTCCCCGAAGGGGGCCGGGCTCCAATGCACGGTCCATACCTGTTCCCATCCCGGGCGTCAAGGTCCCCCATAGCATGCCCCAAGAGGCTGTGATCGTCCAACGGATTGGTATGATGTCCCTATCCCGTTTCCAAAAATTACCCGTAGGTAGGTCATTGTTATGATTATTATTATTATTTTTTTGTTGTTTTGTGTTTTAATGTTGTGCTTCTGTGTCATTGGGCCGTCGCGACGTTTCGGCCGGTTTAGGCCTTCCTCAGGCTGGCCCAACGTGTGCGTCTGTGTGTTGTGTGTGTGCCTCTCTTGGCTTTTATAGTGTGCTGTCTCCTCCCACTCTTGGGTTTTCCGTTTCATTCTTTTTCTGTTTGATATTCTTAATGTCTTTGTCCTTTCTTTTCTTTGGCTTTCTTTGTTTTTATATTTTTTAATGGCACCCCCTTCTTAAATGTCCTTTCCAGTATTTGTCTTACGTTATTTATGGCACCCCCTTCTTATTTGTCCTTTCCTTTGGTTTTTACGTGACTTAATGATTTTATTCCTTTCTTTGTAACCATCCTGTCCCACCTTCCTTTGTCCTTGTTATGTCCTCCTCTGTGACCTTTTGTGTGATGTCCAATTGTTTTATGTCCTCCAAGTCCTCCTTATATTTTTCTGTCCCGATTATGTGTTTCTCGTTTTGGTTTTTTAGTGTTATGTCCAATTGTTTTGTATCCTCCAAATCCTCCATTTAATTTCTTGTCCTAATTATATGTATGTCTTTATTGACTTTTGTGTTTTGTCCAATTGTTTTGTGTCCTCCACGTCCTCCTTTTATTGTTTTGTCCTAATTACGTGTTTGTCTTATTGACCTTTGTATTATGTCCAATTGGTTTGTGTCCTCCAATCCCTCCTTTAATTGTTTTGTCCCAATTATGTGTTTGTCTTTATTGATTTTTGTATAATGTCCAATTGTATTCAAATCGTATGTGGTTAGGGTCAGGATGTGTTGTGTCCAATTGTTTTTATGTGTCCTTAGGGTTAGGATTGGTGAGGGGGTCGGGATACTCCCAGCCCAGTGGCCAAAGAACCTCCTGGGGGAGCCTTCAGGGAACCCCGCGCTACCCAAGCGGGCGGACAGGCGGCACTGGCGGGTTAGGGGAAATCAAGTTTGGGAGTCCGGTCCCCGAAGGGGGCCGGGCTCCAATGCACGGTCCATACCTGTTCCCATCCCGGGCGTCAAGGTCCCCCATAGCATGCCCCAAGAGGCTGTGATCGTCCAACGGATTGGTATGATGTCCCTATCCCGTTTCCAAAAATTACCCGTAGGTAGGTCATTGTTATGATTATTATTATTATTTTTTTGTTGTTTTGTGTTTTAATGTTGTGCTTCTGTGTCATTGGGCCGTCGCGACGTTTCGGCCGGTTTAGGCCTTCCTCAGGCTGGCCCAACGTGTGCGTCTGTGTGTTGTGTGTGTGCCTCTCTTGGCTTTTATAGTGTGCTGTCTCCTCCCACTCTTGGGTTTTCCGTTTCATTCTTTTTCTGTTTGATATTCTTAATGTCTTTGTCCTTTCTTTTCTTTGGCTTTCTTTGTTTTTATATTTTTTAATGGCACCCCCTTCTTAAATGTCCTTTCCAGTATTTGTCTTACGTTATTTATGGCACCCCCTTCTTATTTGTCCTTTCCTTTGGTTTTTACGTGACTTAATGATTTTATTCCTTTCTTTGTAACCATCCTGTCCCACCTTCCTTTGTCCTTGTTATGTCCTCCTCTGTGACCTTTTGTGTGATGTCCAATTGTTTTATGTCCTCCAAGTCCTCCTTATATTTTTCTGTCCCGATTATGTGTTTCTCGTTTTGGTTTTTTAGTGTTATGTCCAATTGTTTTGTATCCTCCAAATCCTCCATTTAATTTCTTGTCCTAATTATATGTATGTCTTTATTGACTTTTGTGTTTTGTCCAATTGTTTTGTGTCCTCCACGTCCTCCTTTTATTGTTTTGTCCTAATTACGTGTTTGTCTTATTGACCTTTGTATTATGTCCAATTGGTTTGTGTCCTCCAATCCCTCCTTTAATTGTTTTGTCCCAATTATGTGTTTGTCTTTATTGATTTTTGTATAATGTCCAATTGTATTCAAATCGTATGTGGTTAGGGTCAGGATGTGTTGTGTCCAATTGTTTTTATGTGTCCTTAGGGTTAGGATTGGTGAGGGGGTCGGGATACTCCCAGCCCAGTGGCCAAAGAACCTCCTGGGGGAGCCTTCAGGGAACCCCGCGCTACCCAAGCGGGCGGACAGGCGGCACTGGCGGGTTAGGGGAAATCAAGTTTGGGAGTCCGGTCCCCGAAGGGGGCCGGGCTCCAATGCACGGTCCATACCTGTTCCCATCCCGGGCGTCAAGGTCCCCCATAGCATGCCCCAAGAGGCTGTGATCGTCCAACGGATTGGTATGATGTCCCTATCCCGTTTCCAAAAATTACCCGTAGGTAGGTCATTGTTATGATTATTATTATTATTTTTTTGTTGTTTTGTGTTTTAATGTTGTGCTTCTGTGTCATTGGGCCGTCGCGACGTTTCGGCCGGTTTAGGCCTTCCTCAGGCTGGCCCAACGTGTGCGTCTGTGTGTTGTGTGTGTGCCTCTCTTGGCTTTTATAGTGTGCTGTCTCCTCCCACTCTTGGGTTTTCCGTTTCATTCTTTTTCTGTTTGATATTCTTAATGTCTTTGTCCTTTCTTTTCTTTGGCTTTCTTTGTTTTTATATTTTTTAATGGCACCCCCTTCTTAAATGTCCTTTCCAGTATTTGTCTTACGTTATTTATGGCACCCCCTTCTTATTTGTCCTTTCCTTTGGTTTTTACGTGACTTAATGATTTTATTCCTTTCTTTGTAACCATCCTGTCCCACCTTCCTTTGTCCTTGTTATGTCCTCCTCTGTGACCTTTTGTGTGATGTCCAATTGTTTTATGTCCTCCAAGTCCTCCTTATATTTTTCTGTCCCGATTATGTGTTTCTCGTTTTGGTTTTTTAGTGTTATGTCCAATTGTTTTGTATCCTCCAAATCCTCCATTTAATTTCTTGTCCTAATTATATGTATGTCTTTATTGACTTTTGTGTTTTGTCCAATTGTTTTGTGTCCTCCACGTCCTCCTTTTATTGTTTTGTCCTAATTACGTGTTTGTCTTATTGACCTTTGTATTATGTCCAATTGGTTTGTGTCCTCCAATCCCTCCTTTAATTGTTTTGTCCCAATTATGTGTTTGTCTTTATTGATTTTTGTATAATGTCCAATTGTATTCAAATCGTATGTGGTTAGGGTCAGGATGTGTTGTGTCCAATTGTTTTTATGTGTCCTTAGGGTTAGGATTGGTGAGGGGGTCGGGATACTCCCAGCCCAGTGGCCAAAGAACCTCCTGGGGGAGCCTTCAGGGAACCCCGCGCTACCCAAGCGGGCGGACAGGCGGCACTGGCGGGTTAGGGGAAATCAAGTTTGGGAGTCCGGTCCCCGAAGGGGGCCGGGCTCCAATGCACGGTCCATACCTGTTCCCATCCCGGGCGTCAAGGTCCCCCATAGCATGCCCCAAGAGGCTGTGATCGTCCAACGGATTGGTATGATGTCCCTATCCCGTTTCCAAAAATTACCCGTAGGTAGGTCATTGTTATGATTATTATTATTATTTTTTTGTTGTTTTGTGTTTTAATGTTGTGCTTCTGTGTCATTGGGCCGTCGCGACGTTTCGGCCGGTTTAGGCCTTCCTCAGGCTGGCCCAACGTGTGCGTCTGTGTGTTGTGTGTGTGCCTCTCTTGGCTTTTATAGTGTGCTGTCTCCTCCCACTCTTGGGTTTTCCGTTTCATTCTTTTTCTGTTTGATATTCTTAATGTCTTTGTCCTTTCTTTTCTTTGGCTTTCTTTGTTTTTATATTTTTTAATGGCACCCCCTTCTTAAATGTCCTTTCCAGTATTTGTCTTACGTTATTTATGGCACCCCCTTCTTATTTGTCCTTTCCTTTGGTTTTTACGTGACTTAATGATTTTATTCCTTTCTTTGTAACCATCCTGTCCCACCTTCCTTTGTCCTTGTTATGTCCTCCTCTGTGACCTTTTGTGTGATGTCCAATTGTTTTATGTCCTCCAAGTCCTCCTTATATTTTTCTGTCCCGATTATGTGTTTCTCGTTTTGGTTTTTTAGTGTTATGTCCAATTGTTTTGTATCCTCCAAATCCTCCATTTAATTTCTTGTCCTAATTATATGTATGTCTTTATTGACTTTTGTGTTTTGTCCAATTGTTTTGTGTCCTCCACGTCCTCCTTTTATTGTTTTGTCCTAATTACGTGTTTGTCTTATTGACCTTTGTATTATGTCCAATTGGTTTGTGTCCTCCAATCCCTCCTTTAATTGTTTTGTCCCAATTATGTGTTTGTCTTTATTGATTTTTGTATAATGTCCAATTGTATTCAAATCGTATGTGGTTAGGGTCAGGATGTGTTGTGTCCAATTGTTTTTATGTGTCCTTAGGGTTAGGATTGGTGAGGGGGTCGGGATACTCCCAGCCCAGTGGCCAAAGAACCTCCTGGGGGAGCCTTCAGGGAACCCCGCGCTACCCAAGCGGGCGGACAGGCGGCACTGGCGGGTTAGGGGAAATCAAGTTTGGGAGTCAGGGGGTTAGGGTTAGGGGTTAGGGTTAGGGTTAGGGGGGGGTTAGGGTTAGGGGGTTAGGGGAGAAATAAGTTGGGAGTCCGGTCCCCGAAGGGGGCCGGGCTCCAATGCACTGGCCATGCCTGCTCCCGTCCCAGGCGGCAAGGTCCCCCACGGCTTTTTATTGTATTATCTTTTTATAGTCTCATTAATTTGATTTTAAAGTAATATTTAGGACACATCATCAGTAGTGGACCCTGGAATCATTGGATGTTTCGGCCATTATCACTAGACATCCTCCTCCAAGGAAGGCCCTGCCAAGGTTGATCACGCCTTGGAGTGTGTCATCAATTAAATAAGACAATAGTCATTAATTAATGCCTTTCTGGGCTTTAATTTTTAAAGTTTCCTAATAGTAATTAAGTAATGCCTTTCTGGGCTTTAATTTTTAAAGTTTCCAAGAGGCCAATCGGGCCCTGTCAGGTTCAATCGCCTTTTAGAGAGTTAATTAGGCCCTATTTGGGTTCATGGCAATCTAACGTATGTCCGTGACTTTGAGAATTTCACTCAAGAGCCACCCCGGGCGGTCTGCGCTTGGGGGGACGAAGGCAGTGTCCAAAGGTCGCCTGCGAATGCCCCAGCCGCGGAGACGTGGAGGTCTCCGATTGATTGCATGTCTGCACTTGGGGGGACGAAGGCAGTGCCCGAAGGCCGCCTGCGACTACCCCAGCCACGGAGACGCGGAGGTCTCCGATTGATTGCATGATCCATATGTCCTGCTCAACTCACAATTATTAGCTTTTAGCTTCTGCAGGTTTAAAGTACTAATAATTATTGACTTTTAGCTTCTGCAAGTTCAGAGTATTAATATCATCTCATAAATGCTTCTCCTTCAGTCGTTTCCTATATTTGTTATCATGTATTCTCACATACCTGCACCTTGTCCTTCGAATGAGGTTTCCTCCCTGGTCTGTCTGCCACCTGCTCCCTGTGCTCCATGTGCTCTGCCTGGTCTGACTTCCTGGTTCCCATCATGCACCTGATCGATCTCCAGGGCAACCACTGTTGTGTCCTTGAACTGTCATCATTAGCTTTAGCCATAGCATAATGTTAGCTTCCATATTAGCATCCATGAAACTCAATATAAAGATGACTAGTCCCATGTACAAATTGTACTTTATCATGTGTCACTGTCATACAATTGTTAGCATTAGCTTAGCACCTTGGCTTTCTTGTTAGCATTAGTTTAGCATTTTAGTTTTCTTTGTTTTTATTGTTTTAATGGCACCCCCTTCTCACATTCCTTTTTTGGTTTTCTTTGTTTTTATTGTTTTAATGGCACCCCCTCATCATATTTCCTTTCCAGCATCAGCTAAGCACCTTGGCTTTCTTGTTAGCACTGGCTTAGCACTCTAGCTTTCTTTGTTTTTATTGTTTCAATGGCACCCCCTCATCATATTTCCTTTCCAGCATCAGCTAAGCACCTTGGCTTTCTTGTTAGCACTGGCTTAGCACTCTAGCTTTCTTTGTTTTTATTGTTTTTTGTTTTGTTTTAATGGCACCCCCATCTCACATTCCTTTTTTGGTTTTCTTTGTAAGTGGTTAGGTTTAGGATTGGGAGGGGGTCGGGACACCCCCAGCCCAGTGAAGAAAGCCCCCAGGGAACCTCACGCTACCCAGGTGGGTGGACAGGCGGCACGGGCTGGATAGGGGAGAAATAAGTTGGGAGTCCGGTCCCCGAAGGGGGCCGGGCTCCAATGCACTGGCCATGCCTGCTCCCGTCCCAGGCGGCAAGGTCCCCCACGGCTTTTTATTGTATTATCTTTTTATAGTCTCATTAATTTGATTTTAAAGTAATATTTAGGACACATCATCAGTAGTGGACCCTGGAATCATTGGATGTTTCGGCCATTATCACTAGACATCCTCCTCCAAGGAAGGCCCTGCCAAGGTTGATCACGCCTTGGAGTGTGTCATCAATTAAATAAGACAATAGTCATTAATTAATGCCTTTCTGGGCTTTAATTTTTAAAGTTTCCTAATAGTAATTAAGTAATGCCTTTCTGGGCTTTAATTTTTAAAGTTTCCAAGAGGCCAATCGGGCCCTGTCAGGTTCAATCGCCTTTTAGAGAGTTAATTAGGCCCTATTTGGGTTCATGGCAATCTAACGTATGTCCGTGACTTTGAGAATTTCACTCAAGAGCCACCCCGGGCGGTCTGCGCTTGGGGGGACGAAGGCAGTGTCCAAAGGTCGCCTGCGAATGCCCCAGCCGCGGAGACGTGGAGGTCTCCGATTGATTGCATGTCTGCACTTGGGGGGACGAAGGCAGTGCCCGAAGGCCGCCTGCGACTACCCCAGCCACGGAGACGCGGAGGTCTCCGATTGATTGCATGATCCATATGTCCTGCTCAACTCACAATTATTAGCTTTTAGCTTCTGCAGGTTTAAAGTACTAATAATTATTGACTTTTAGCTTCTGCAAGTTCAGAGTATTAATATCATCTCATAAATGCTTCTCCTTCAGTCGTTTCCTATATTTGTTATCATGTATTCTCACATACCTGCACCTTGTCCTTCGAATGAGGTTTCCTCCCTGGTCTGTCTGCCACCTGCTCCCTGTGCTCCATGTGCTCTGCCTGGTCTGACTTCCTGGTTCCCATCATGCACCTGATCGATCTCCAGGGCAACCACTGTTGTGTCCTTGAACTGTCATCATTAGCTTTAGCCATAGCATAATGTTAGCTTCCATATTAGCATCCATGAAACTCAATATAAAGATGACTAGTCCCATGTACAAATTGTACTTTATCATGTGTCACTGTCATACAATTGTTAGCATTAGCTTAGCACCTTGGCTTTCTTGTTAGCATTAGTTTAGCATTTTAGTTTTCTTTGTTTTTATTGTTTTAATGGCACCCCCTTCTCACATTCCTTTTTTGGTTTTCTTTGTTTTTATTGTTTTAATGGCACCCCCTCATCATATTTCCTTTCCAGCATCAGCTAAGCACCTTGGCTTTCTTGTTAGCACTGGCTTAGCACTCTAGCTTTCTTTGTTTTTATTGTTTCAATGGCACCCCCTCATCATATTTCCTTTCCAGCATCAGCTAAGCACCTTGGCTTTCTTGTTAGCACTGGCTTAGCACTCTAGCTTTCTTTGTTTTTATTGTTTTTTGTTTTGTTTTAATGGCACCCCCATCTCACATTCCTTTTTTGGTTTTCTTTGTAAGTGGTTAGGTTTAGGATTGGGAGGGGGTCGGGACACCCCCAGCCCAGTGAAGAAAGCCCCCAGGGAACCTCACGCTACCCAGGTGGGTGGACAGGCGGCACGGGCTGGATAGGGGAGAAATAAGTTGGGAGTCCGGTCCCCGAAGGGGGCCGGGCTCCAATGCACTGGCCATGCCTGCTCCCGTCCCAGGCGGCAAGGTCCCCCACGGCTTTTTATTGTATTATCTTTTTATAGTCTCATTAATTTGATTTTAAAGTAATATTTAGGACACATCATCAGTAGTGGACCCTGGAATCATTGGATGTTTCGGCCATTATCACTAGACATCCTCCTCCAAGGAAGGCCCTGCCAAGGTTGATCACGCCTTGGAGTGTGTCATCAATTAAATAAGACAATAGTCATTAATTAATGCCTTTCTGGGCTTTAATTTTTAAAGTTTCCTAATAGTAATTAAGTAATGCCTTTCTGGGCTTTAATTTTTAAAGTTTCCAAGAGGCCAATCGGGCCCTGTCAGGTTCAATCGCCTTTTAGAGAGTTAATTAGGCCCTATTTGGGTTCATGGCAATCTAACGTATGTCCGTGACTTTGAGAATTTCACTCAAGAGCCACCCCGGGCGGTCTGCGCTTGGGGGGACGAAGGCAGTGTCCAAAGGTCGCCTGCGAATGCCCCAGCCGCGGAGACGTGGAGGTCTCCGATTGATTGCATGTCTGCACTTGGGGGGACGAAGGCAGTGCCCGAAGGCCGCCTGCGACTACCCCAGCCACGGAGACGCGGAGGTCTCCGATTGATTGCATGATCCATATGTCCTGCTCAACTCACAATTATTAGCTTTTAGCTTCTGCAGGTTTAAAGTACTAATAATTATTGACTTTTAGCTTCTGCAAGTTCAGAGTATTAATATCATCTCATAAATGCTTCTCCTTCAGTCGTTTCCTATATTTGTTATCATGTATTCTCACATACCTGCACCTTGTCCTTCGAATGAGGTTTCCTCCCTGGTCTGTCTGCCACCTGCTCCCTGTGCTCCATGTGCTCTGCCTGGTCTGACTTCCTGGTTCCCATCATGCACCTGATCGATCTCCAGGGCAACCACTGTTGTGTCCTTGAACTGTCATCATTAGCTTTAGCCATAGCATAATGTTAGCTTCCATATTAGCATCCATGAAACTCAATATAAAGATGACTAGTCCCATGTACAAATTGTACTTTATCATGTGTCACTGTCATACAATTGTTAGCATTAGCTTAGCACCTTGGCTTTCTTGTTAGCATTAGTTTAGCATTTTAGTTTTCTTTGTTTTTATTGTTTTAATGGCACCCCCTTCTCACATTCCTTTTTTGGTTTTCTTTGTTTTTATTGTTTTAATGGCACCCCCTCATCATATTTCCTTTCCAGCATCAGCTAAGCACCTTGGCTTTCTTGTTAGCACTGGCTTAGCACTCTAGCTTTCTTTGTTTTTATTGTTTCAATGGCACCCCCTCATCATATTTCCTTTCCAGCATCAGCTAAGCACCTTGGCTTTCTTGTTAGCACTGGCTTAGCACTCTAGCTTTCTTTGTTTTTATTGTTTTTTGTTTTGTTTTAATGGCACCCCCATCTCACATTCCTTTTTTGGTTTTCTTTGTAAGTGGTTAGGTTTAGGATTGGGAGGGGGTCGGGACACCCCCAGCCCAGTGAAGAAAGCCCCCAGGGAACCTCACGCTACCCAGGTGGGTGGACAGGCGGCACGGGCTGGATAGGGGAGAAATAAGTTGGGAGTCCGGTCCCCGAAGGGGGCCGGGCTCCAATGCACTGGCCATGCCTGCTCCCGTCCCAGGCGGCAAGGTCCCCCACGGCTTTTTATTGTATTATCTTTTTATAGTCTCATTAATTTGATTTTAAAGTAATATTTAGGACACATCATCAGTAGTGGACCCTGGAATCATTGGATGTTTCGGCCATTATCACTAGACATCCTCCTCCAAGGAAGGCCCTGCCAAGGTTGATCACGCCTTGGAGTGTGTCATCAATTAAATAAGACAATAGTCATTAATTAATGCCTTTCTGGGCTTTAATTTTTAAAGTTTCCTAATAGTAATTAAGTAATGCCTTTCTGGGCTTTAATTTTTAAAGTTTCCAAGAGGCCAATCGGGCCCTGTCAGGTTCAATCGCCTTTTAGAGAGTTAATTAGGCCCTATTTGGGTTCATGGCAATCTAACGTATGTCCGTGACTTTGAGAATTTCACTCAAGAGCCACCCCGGGCGGTCTGCGCTTGGGGGGACGAAGGCAGTGTCCAAAGGTCGCCTGCGAATGCCCCAGCCGCGGAGACGTGGAGGTCTCCGATTGATTGCATGTCTGCACTTGGGGGGACGAAGGCAGTGCCCGAAGGCCGCCTGCGACTACCCCAGCCACGGAGACGCGGAGGTCTCCGATTGATTGCATGATCCATATGTCCTGCTCAACTCACAATTATTAGCTTTTAGCTTCTGCAGGTTTAAAGTACTAATAATTATTGACTTTTAGCTTCTGCAAGTTCAGAGTATTAATATCATCTCATAAATGCTTCTCCTTCAGTCGTTTCCTATATTTGTTATCATGTATTCTCACATACCTGCACCTTGTCCTTCGAATGAGGTTTCCTCCCTGGTCTGTCTGCCACCTGCTCCCTGTGCTCCATGTGCTCTGCCTGGTCTGACTTCCTGGTTCCCATCATGCACCTGATCGATCTCCAGGGCAACCACTGTTGTGTCCTTGAACTGTCATCATTAGCTTTAGCCATAGCATAATGTTAGCTTCCATATTAGCATCCATGAAACTCAATATAAAGATGACTAGTCCCATGTACAAATTGTACTTTATCATGTGTCACTGTCATACAATTGTTAGCATTAGCTTAGCACCTTGGCTTTCTTGTTAGCATTAGTTTAGCATTTTAGTTTTCTTTGTTTTTATTGTTTTAATGGCACCCCCTTCTCACATTCCTTTTTTGGTTTTCTTTGTTTTTATTGTTTTAATGGCACCCCCTCATCATATTTCCTTTCCAGCATCAGCTAAGCACCTTGGCTTTCTTGTTAGCACTGGCTTAGCACTCTAGCTTTCTTTGTTTTTATTGTTTCAATGGCACCCCCTCATCATATTTCCTTTCCAGCATCAGCTAAGCACCTTGGCTTTCTTGTTAGCACTGGCTTAGCACTCTAGCTTTCTTTGTTTTTATTGTTTTTTGTTTTGTTTTAATGGCACCCCCATCTCACATTCCTTTTTTGGTTTTCTTTGTAAGTGGTTAGGTTTAGGATTGGGAGGGGGTCGGGACACCCCCAGCCCAGTGAAGAAAGCCCCCAGGGAACCTCACGCTACCCAGGTGGGTGGACAGGCGGCACGGGCTGGATAGGGGAGAAATAAGTTGGGAGTCCGGTCCCCGAAGGGGGCCGGGCTCCAATGCACTGGCCATGCCTGCTCCCGTCCCAGGCGGCAAGGTCCCCCACGGCTTTTTATTGTATTATCTTTTTATAGTCTCATTAATTTGATTTTAAAGTAATATTTAGGACACATCATCAGTAGTGGACCCTGGAATCATTGGATGTTTCGGCCATTATCACTAGACATCCTCCTCCAAGGAAGGCCCTGCCAAGGTTGATCACGCCTTGGAGTGTGTCATCAATTAAATAAGACAATAGTCATTAATTAATGCCTTTCTGGGCTTTAATTTTTAAAGTTTCCTAATAGTAATTAAGTAATGCCTTTCTGGGCTTTAATTTTTAAAGTTTCCAAGAGGCCAATCGGGCCCTGTCAGGTTCAATCGCCTTTTAGAGAGTTAATTAGGCCCTATTTGGGTTCATGGCAATCTAACGTATGTCCGTGACTTTGAGAATTTCACTCAAGAGCCACCCCGGGCGGTCTGCGCTTGGGGGGACGAAGGCAGTGTCCAAAGGTCGCCTGCGAATGCCCCAGCCGCGGAGACGTGGAGGTCTCCGATTGATTGCATGTCTGCACTTGGGGGGACGAAGGCAGTGCCCGAAGGCCGCCTGCGACTACCCCAGCCACGGAGACGCGGAGGTCTCCGATTGATTGCATGATCCATATGTCCTGCTCAACTCACAATTATTAGCTTTTAGCTTCTGCAGGTTTAAAGTACTAATAATTATTGACTTTTAGCTTCTGCAAGTTCAGAGTATTAATATCATCTCATAAATGCTTCTCCTTCAGTCGTTTCCTATATTTGTTATCATGTATTCTCACATACCTGCACCTTGTCCTTCGAATGAGGTTTCCTCCCTGGTCTGTCTGCCACCTGCTCCCTGTGCTCCATGTGCTCTGCCTGGTCTGACTTCCTGGTTCCCATCATGCACCTGATCGATCTCCAGGGCAACCACTGTTGTGTCCTTGAACTGTCATCATTAGCTTTAGCCATAGCATAATGTTAGCTTCCATATTAGCATCCATGAAACTCAATATAAAGATGACTAGTCCCATGTACAAATTGTACTTTATCATGTGTCACTGTCATACAATTGTTAGCATTAGCTTAGCACCTTGGCTTTCTTGTTAGCATTAGTTTAGCATTTTAGTTTTCTTTGTTTTTATTGTTTTAATGGCACCCCCTTCTCACATTCCTTTTTTGGTTTTCTTTGTTTTTATTGTTTTAATGGCACCCCCTCATCATATTTCCTTTCCAGCATCAGCTAAGCACCTTGGCTTTCTTGTTAGCACTGGCTTAGCACTCTAGCTTTCTTTGTTTTTATTGTTTCAATGGCACCCCCTCATCATATTTCCTTTCCAGCATCAGCTAAGCACCTTGGCTTTCTTGTTAGCACTGGCTTAGCACTCTAGCTTTCTTTGTTTTTATTGTTTTTTGTTTTGTTTTAATGGCACCCCCATCTCACATTCCTTTTTTGGTTTTCTTTGTAAGTGGTTAGGTTTAGGATTGGGAGGGGGTCGGGACACCCCCAGCCCAGTGAAGAAAGCCCCCAGGGAACCTCACGCTACCCAGGTGGGTGGACAGGCGGCACGGGCTGGATAGGGGAGAAATAAGTTGGGAGTCCGGTCCCCGAAGGGGGCCGGGCTCCAATGCACTGGCCATGCCTGCTCCCGTCCCAGGCGGCAAGGTCCCCCACGGCTTTTTATTGTATTATCTTTTTATAGTCTCATTAATTTGATTTTAAAGTAATATTTAGGACACATCATCAGTAGTGGACCCTGGAATCATTGGATGTTTCGGCCATTATCACTAGACATCCTCCTCCAAGGAAGGCCCTGCCAAGGTTGATCACGCCTTGGAGTGTGTCATCAATTAAATAAGACAATAGTCATTAATTAATGCCTTTCTGGGCTTTAATTTTTAAAGTTTCCTAATAGTAATTAAGTAATGCCTTTCTGGGCTTTAATTTTTAAAGTTTCCAAGAGGCCAATCGGGCCCTGTCAGGTTCAATCGCCTTTTAGAGAGTTAATTAGGCCCTATTTGGGTTCATGGCAATCTAACGTATGTCCGTGACTTTGAGAATTTCACTCAAGAGCCACCCCGGGCGGTCTGCGCTTGGGGGGACGAAGGCAGTGTCCAAAGGTCGCCTGCGAATGCCCCAGCCGCGGAGACGTGGAGGTCTCCGATTGATTGCATGTCTGCACTTGGGGGGACGAAGGCAGTGCCCGAAGGCCGCCTGCGACTACCCCAGCCACGGAGACGCGGAGGTCTCCGATTGATTGCATGATCCATATGTCCTGCTCAACTCACAATTATTAGCTTTTAGCTTCTGCAGGTTTAAAGTACTAATAATTATTGACTTTTAGCTTCTGCAAGTTCAGAGTATTAATATCATCTCATAAATGCTTCTCCTTCAGTCGTTTCCTATATTTGTTATCATGTATTCTCACATACCTGCACCTTGTCCTTCGAATGAGGTTTCCTCCCTGGTCTGTCTGCCACCTGCTCCCTGTGCTCCATGTGCTCTGCCTGGTCTGACTTCCTGGTTCCCATCATGCACCTGATCGATCTCCAGGGCAACCACTGTTGTGTCCTTGAACTGTCATCATTAGCTTTAGCCATAGCATAATGTTAGCTTCCATATTAGCATCCATGAAACTCAATATAAAGATGACTAGTCCCATGTACAAATTGTACTTTATCATGTGTCACTGTCATACAATTGTTAGCATTAGCTTAGCACCTTGGCTTTCTTGTTAGCATTAGTTTAGCATTTTAGTTTTCTTTGTTTTTATTGTTTTAATGGCACCCCCTTCTCACATTCCTTTTTTGGTTTTCTTTGTTTTTATTGTTTTAATGGCACCCCCTCATCATATTTCCTTTCCAGCATCAGCTAAGCACCTTGGCTTTCTTGTTAGCACTGGCTTAGCACTCTAGCTTTCTTTGTTTTTATTGTTTCAATGGCACCCCCTCATCATATTTCCTTTCCAGCATCAGCTAAGCACCTTGGCTTTCTTGTTAGCACTGGCTTAGCACTCTAGCTTTCTTTGTTTTTATTGTTTTTTGTTTTGTTTTAATGGCACCCCCATCTCACATTCCTTTTTTGGTTTTCTTTGTAAGTGGTTAGGTTTAGGATTGGGAGGGGGTCGGGACACCCCCAGCCCAGTGAAGAAAGCCCCCAGGGAACCTCACGCTACCCAGGTGGGTGGACAGGCGGCACGGGCTGGATAGGGGAGAAATAAGTTGGGAGTCCGGTCCCCGAAGGGGGCCGGGCTCCAATGCACTGGCCATGCCTGCTCCCGTCCCAGGCGGCAAGGTCCCCCACGGCTTTTTATTGTATTATCTTTTTATAGTCTCATTAATTTGATTTTAAAGTAATATTTAGGACACATCATCAGTAGTGGACCCTGGAATCATTGGATGTTTCGGCCATTATCACTAGACATCCTCCTCCAAGGAAGGCCCTGCCAAGGTTGATCACGCCTTGGAGTGTGTCATCAATTAAATAAGACAATAGTCATTAATTAATGCCTTTCTGGGCTTTAATTTTTAAAGTTTCCTAATAGTAATTAAGTAATGCCTTTCTGGGCTTTAATTTTTAAAGTTTCCAAGAGGCCAATCGGGCCCTGTCAGGTTCAATCGCCTTTTAGAGAGTTAATTAGGCCCTATTTGGGTTCATGGCAATCTAACGTATGTCCGTGACTTTGAGAATTTCACTCAAGAGCCACCCCGGGCGGTCTGCGCTTGGGGGGACGAAGGCAGTGTCCAAAGGTCGCCTGCGAATGCCCCAGCCGCGGAGACGTGGAGGTCTCCGATTGATTGCATGTCTGCACTTGGGGGGACGAAGGCAGTGCCCGAAGGCCGCCTGCGACTACCCCAGCCACGGAGACGCGGAGGTCTCCGATTGATTGCATGATCCATATGTCCTGCTCAACTCACAATTATTAGCTTTTAGCTTCTGCAGGTTTAAAGTACTAATAATTATTGACTTTTAGCTTCTGCAAGTTCAGAGTATTAATATCATCTCATAAATGCTTCTCCTTCAGTCGTTTCCTATATTTGTTATCATGTATTCTCACATACCTGCACCTTGTCCTTCGAATGAGGTTTCCTCCCTGGTCTGTCTGCCACCTGCTCCCTGTGCTCCATGTGCTCTGCCTGGTCTGACTTCCTGGTTCCCATCATGCACCTGATCGATCTCCAGGGCAACCACTGTTGTGTCCTTGAACTGTCATCATTAGCTTTAGCCATAGCATAATGTTAGCTTCCATATTAGCATCCATGAAACTCAATATAAAGATGACTAGTCCCATGTACAAATTGTACTTTATCATGTGTCACTGTCATACAATTGTTAGCATTAGCTTAGCACCTTGGCTTTCTTGTTAGCATTAGTTTAGCATTTTAGTTTTCTTTGTTTTTATTGTTTTAATGGCACCCCCTTCTCACATTCCTTTTTTGGTTTTCTTTGTTTTTATTGTTTTAATGGCACCCCCTCATCATATTTCCTTTCCAGCATCAGCTAAGCACCTTGGCTTTCTTGTTAGCACTGGCTTAGCACTCTAGCTTTCTTTGTTTTTATTGTTTCAATGGCACCCCCTCATCATATTTCCTTTCCAGCATCAGCTAAGCACCTTGGCTTTCTTGTTAGCACTGGCTTAGCACTCTAGCTTTCTTTGTTTTTATTGTTTTTTGTTTTGTTTTAATGGCACCCCCATCTCACATTCCTTTTTTGGTTTTCTTTGTAAGTGGTTAGGTTTAGGATTGGGAGGGGGTCGGGACACCCCCAGCCCAGTGAAGAAAGCCCCCAGGGAACCTCACGCTACCCAGGTGGGTGGACAGGCGGCACGGGCTGGATAGGGGAGAAATAAGTTGGGAGTCCGGTCCCCGAAGGGGGCCGGGCTCCAATGCACTGGCCATGCCTGCTCCCGTCCCAGGCGGCAAGGTCCCCCACGGCTTTTTATTGTATTATCTTTTTATAGTCTCATTAATTTGATTTTAAAGTAATATTTAGGACACATCATCAGTAGTGGACCCTGGAATCATTGGATGTTTCGGCCATTATCACTAGACATCCTCCTCCAAGGAAGGCCCTGCCAAGGTTGATCACGCCTTGGAGTGTGTCATCAATTAAATAAGACAATAGTCATTAATTAATGCCTTTCTGGGCTTTAATTTTTAAAGTTTCCTAATAGTAATTAAGTAATGCCTTTCTGGGCTTTAATTTTTAAAGTTTCCAAGAGGCCAATCGGGCCCTGTCAGGTTCAATCGCCTTTTAGAGAGTTAATTAGGCCCTATTTGGGTTCATGGCAATCTAACGTATGTCCGTGACTTTGAGAATTTCACTCAAGAGCCACCCCGGGCGGTCTGCGCTTGGGGGGACGAAGGCAGTGTCCAAAGGTCGCCTGCGAATGCCCCAGCCGCGGAGACGTGGAGGTCTCCGATTGATTGCATGTCTGCACTTGGGGGGACGAAGGCAGTGCCCGAAGGCCGCCTGCGACTACCCCAGCCACGGAGACGCGGAGGTCTCCGATTGATTGCATGATCCATATGTCCTGCTCAACTCACAATTATTAGCTTTTAGCTTCTGCAGGTTTAAAGTACTAATAATTATTGACTTTTAGCTTCTGCAAGTTCAGAGTATTAATATCATCTCATAAATGCTTCTCCTTCAGTCGTTTCCTATATTTGTTATCATGTATTCTCACATACCTGCACCTTGTCCTTCGAATGAGGTTTCCTCCCTGGTCTGTCTGCCACCTGCTCCCTGTGCTCCATGTGCTCTGCCTGGTCTGACTTCCTGGTTCCCATCATGCACCTGATCGATCTCCAGGGCAACCACTGTTGTGTCCTTGAACTGTCATCATTAGCTTTAGCCATAGCATAATGTTAGCTTCCATATTAGCATCCATGAAACTCAATATAAAGATGACTAGTCCCATGTACAAATTGTACTTTATCATGTGTCACTGTCATACAATTGTTAGCATTAGCTTAGCACCTTGGCTTTCTTGTTAGCATTAGTTTAGCATTTTAGTTTTCTTTGTTTTTATTGTTTTAATGGCACCCCCTTCTCACATTCCTTTTTTGGTTTTCTTTGTTTTTATTGTTTTAATGGCACCCCCTCATCATATTTCCTTTCCAGCATCAGCTAAGCACCTTGGCTTTCTTGTTAGCACTGGCTTAGCACTCTAGCTTTCTTTGTTTTTATTGTTTCAATGGCACCCCCTCATCATATTTCCTTTCCAGCATCAGCTAAGCACCTTGGCTTTCTTGTTAGCACTGGCTTAGCACTCTAGCTTTCTTTGTTTTTATTGTTTTTTGTTTTGTTTTAATGGCACCCCCATCTCACATTCCTTTTTTGGTTTTCTTTGTAAGTGGTTAGGTTTAGGATTGGGAGGGGGTCGGGACACCCCCAGCCCAGTGAAGAAAGCCCCCAGGGAACCTCACGCTACCCAGGTGGGTGGACAGGCGGCACGGGCTGGATAGGGGAGAAATAAGTTGGGAGTCCGGTCCCCGAAGGGGGCCGGGCTCCAATGCACTGGCCATGCCTGCTCCCGTCCCAGGCGGCAAGGTCCCCCACGGCTTTTTATTGTATTATCTTTTTATAGTCTCATTAATTTGATTTTAAAGTAATATTTAGGACACATCATCAGTAGTGGACCCTGGAATCATTGGATGTTTCGGCCATTATCACTAGACATCCTCCTCCAAGGAAGGCCCTGCCAAGGTTGATCACGCCTTGGAGTGTGTCATCAATTAAATAAGACAATAGTCATTAATTAATGCCTTTCTGGGCTTTAATTTTTAAAGTTTCCTAATAGTAATTAAGTAATGCCTTTCTGGGCTTTAATTTTTAAAGTTTCCAAGAGGCCAATCGGGCCCTGTCAGGTTCAATCGCCTTTTAGAGAGTTAATTAGGCCCTATTTGGGTTCATGGCAATCTAACGTATGTCCGTGACTTTGAGAATTTCACTCAAGAGCCACCCCGGGCGGTCTGCGCTTGGGGGGACGAAGGCAGTGTCCAAAGGTCGCCTGCGAATGCCCCAGCCGCGGAGACGTGGAGGTCTCCGATTGATTGCATGTCTGCACTTGGGGGGACGAAGGCAGTGCCCGAAGGCCGCCTGCGACTACCCCAGCCACGGAGACGCGGAGGTCTCCGATTGATTGCATGATCCATATGTCCTGCTCAACTCACAATTATTAGCTTTTAGCTTCTGCAGGTTTAAAGTACTAATAATTATTGACTTTTAGCTTCTGCAAGTTCAGAGTATTAATATCATCTCATAAATGCTTCTCCTTCAGTCGTTTCCTATATTTGTTATCATGTATTCTCACATACCTGCACCTTGTCCTTCGAATGAGGTTTCCTCCCTGGTCTGTCTGCCACCTGCTCCCTGTGCTCCATGTGCTCTGCCTGGTCTGACTTCCTGGTTCCCATCATGCACCTGATCGATCTCCAGGGCAACCACTGTTGTGTCCTTGAACTGTCATCATTAGCTTTAGCCATAGCATAATGTTAGCTTCCATATTAGCATCCATGAAACTCAATATAAAGATGACTAGTCCCATGTACAAATTGTACTTTATCATGTGTCACTGTCATACAATTGTTAGCATTAGCTTAGCACCTTGGCTTTCTTGTTAGCATTAGTTTAGCATTTTAGTTTTCTTTGTTTTTATTGTTTTAATGGCACCCCCTTCTCACATTCCTTTTTTGGTTTTCTTTGTTTTTATTGTTTTAATGGCACCCCCTCATCATATTTCCTTTCCAGCATCAGCTAAGCACCTTGGCTTTCTTGTTAGCACTGGCTTAGCACTCTAGCTTTCTTTGTTTTTATTGTTTCAATGGCACCCCCTCATCATATTTCCTTTCCAGCATCAGCTAAGCACCTTGGCTTTCTTGTTAGCACTGGCTTAGCACTCTAGCTTTCTTTGTTTTTATTGTTTTTTGTTTTGTTTTAATGGCACCCCCATCTCACATTCCTTTTTTGGTTTTCTTTGTAAGTGGTTAGGTTTAGGATTGGGAGGGGGTCGGGACACCCCCAGCCCAGTGAAGAAAGCCCCCAGGGAACCTCACGCTACCCAGGTGGGTGGACAGGCGGCACGGGCTGGATAGGGGAGAAATAAGTTGGGAGTCCGGTCCCCGAAGGGGGCCGGGCTCCAATGCACTGGCCATGCCTGCTCCCGTCCCAGGCGGCAAGGTCCCCCACGGCTTTTTATTGTATTATCTTTTTATAGTCTCATTAATTTGATTTTAAAGTAATATTTAGGACACATCATCAGTAGTGGACCCTGGAATCATTGGATGTTTCGGCCATTATCACTAGACATCCTCCTCCAAGGAAGGCCCTGCCAAGGTTGATCACGCCTTGGAGTGTGTCATCAATTAAATAAGACAATAGTCATTAATTAATGCCTTTCTGGGCTTTAATTTTTAAAGTTTCCTAATAGTAATTAAGTAATGCCTTTCTGGGCTTTAATTTTTAAAGTTTCCAAGAGGCCAATCGGGCCCTGTCAGGTTCAATCGCCTTTTAGAGAGTTAATTAGGCCCTATTTGGGTTCATGGCAATCTAACGTATGTCCGTGACTTTGAGAATTTCACTCAAGAGCCACCCCGGGCGGTCTGCGCTTGGGGGGACGAAGGCAGTGTCCAAAGGTCGCCTGCGAATGCCCCAGCCGCGGAGACGTGGAGGTCTCCGATTGATTGCATGTCTGCACTTGGGGGGACGAAGGCAGTGCCCGAAGGCCGCCTGCGACTACCCCAGCCACGGAGACGCGGAGGTCTCCGATTGATTGCATGATCCATATGTCCTGCTCAACTCACAATTATTAGCTTTTAGCTTCTGCAGGTTTAAAGTACTAATAATTATTGACTTTTAGCTTCTGCAAGTTCAGAGTATTAATATCATCTCATAAATGCTTCTCCTTCAGTCGTTTCCTATATTTGTTATCATGTATTCTCACATACCTGCACCTTGTCCTTCGAATGAGGTTTCCTCCCTGGTCTGTCTGCCACCTGCTCCCTGTGCTCCATGTGCTCTGCCTGGTCTGACTTCCTGGTTCCCATCATGCACCTGATCGATCTCCAGGGCAACCACTGTTGTGTCCTTGAACTGTCATCATTAGCTTTAGCCATAGCATAATGTTAGCTTCCATATTAGCATCCATGAAACTCAATATAAAGATGACTAGTCCCATGTACAAATTGTACTTTATCATGTGTCACTGTCATACAATTGTTAGCATTAGCTTAGCACCTTGGCTTTCTTGTTAGCATTAGTTTAGCATTTTAGTTTTCTTTGTTTTTATTGTTTTAATGGCACCCCCTTCTCACATTCCTTTTTTGGTTTTCTTTGTTTTTATTGTTTTAATGGCACCCCCTCATCATATTTCCTTTCCAGCATCAGCTAAGCACCTTGGCTTTCTTGTTAGCACTGGCTTAGCACTCTAGCTTTCTTTGTTTTTATTGTTTCAATGGCACCCCCTCATCATATTTCCTTTCCAGCATCAGCTAAGCACCTTGGCTTTCTTGTTAGCACTGGCTTAGCACTCTAGCTTTCTTTGTTTTTATTGTTTTTTGTTTTGTTTTAATGGCACCCCCATCTCACATTCCTTTTTTGGTTTTCTTTGTAAGTGGTTAGGTTTAGGATTGGGAGGGGGTCGGGACACCCCCAGCCCAGTGAAGAAAGCCCCCAGGGAACCTCACGCTACCCAGGTGGGTGGACAGGCGGCACGGGCTGGATAGGGGAGAAATAAGTTGGGAGTCCGGTCCCCGAAGGGGGCCGGGCTCCAATGCACTGGCCATGCCTGCTCCCGTCCCAGGCGGCAAGGTCCCCCACGGCTTTTTATTGTATTATCTTTTTATAGTCTCATTAATTTGATTTTAAAGTAATATTTAGGACACATCATCAGTAGTGGACCCTGGAATCATTGGATGTTTCGGCCATTATCACTAGACATCCTCCTCCAAGGAAGGCCCTGCCAAGGTTGATCACGCCTTGGAGTGTGTCATCAATTAAATAAGACAATAGTCATTAATTAATGCCTTTCTGGGCTTTAATTTTTAAAGTTTCCTAATAGTAATTAAGTAATGCCTTTCTGGGCTTTAATTTTTAAAGTTTCCAAGAGGCCAATCGGGCCCTGTCAGGTTCAATCGCCTTTTAGAGAGTTAATTAGGCCCTATTTGGGTTCATGGCAATCTAACGTATGTCCGTGACTTTGAGAATTTCACTCAAGAGCCACCCCGGGCGGTCTGCGCTTGGGGGGACGAAGGCAGTGTCCAAAGGTCGCCTGCGAATGCCCCAGCCGCGGAGACGTGGAGGTCTCCGATTGATTGCATGTCTGCACTTGGGGGGACGAAGGCAGTGCCCGAAGGCCGCCTGCGACTACCCCAGCCACGGAGACGCGGAGGTCTCCGATTGATTGCATGATCCATATGTCCTGCTCAACTCACAATTATTAGCTTTTAGCTTCTGCAGGTTTAAAGTACTAATAATTATTGACTTTTAGCTTCTGCAAGTTCAGAGTATTAATATCATCTCATAAATGCTTCTCCTTCAGTCGTTTCCTATATTTGTTATCATGTATTCTCACATACCTGCACCTTGTCCTTCGAATGAGGTTTCCTCCCTGGTCTGTCTGCCACCTGCTCCCTGTGCTCCATGTGCTCTGCCTGGTCTGACTTCCTGGTTCCCATCATGCACCTGATCGATCTCCAGGGCAACCACTGTTGTGTCCTTGAACTGTCATCATTAGCTTTAGCCATAGCATAATGTTAGCTTCCATATTAGCATCCATGAAACTCAATATAAAGATGACTAGTCCCATGTACAAATTGTACTTTATCATGTGTCACTGTCATACAATTGTTAGCATTAGCTTAGCACCTTGGCTTTCTTGTTAGCATTAGTTTAGCATTTTAGTTTTCTTTGTTTTTATTGTTTTAATGGCACCCCCTTCTCACATTCCTTTTTTGGTTTTCTTTGTTTTTATTGTTTTAATGGCACCCCCTCATCATATTTCCTTTCCAGCATCAGCTAAGCACCTTGGCTTTCTTGTTAGCACTGGCTTAGCACTCTAGCTTTCTTTGTTTTTATTGTTTCAATGGCACCCCCTCATCATATTTCCTTTCCAGCATCAGCTAAGCACCTTGGCTTTCTTGTTAGCACTGGCTTAGCACTCTAGCTTTCTTTGTTTTTATTGTTTTTTGTTTTGTTTTAATGGCACCCCCATCTCACATTCCTTTTTTGGTTTTCTTTGTAAGTGGTTAGGTTTAGGATTGGGAGGGGGTCGGGACACCCCCAGCCCAGTGAAGAAAGCCCCCAGGGAACCTCACGCTACCCAGGTGGGTGGACAGGCGGCACGGGCTGGATAGGGGAGAAATAAGTTGGGAGTCCGGTCCCCGAAGGGGGCCGGGCTCCAATGCACTGGCCATGCCTGCTCCCGTCCCAGGCGGCAAGGTCCCCCACGGCTTTTTATTGTATTATCTTTTTATAGTCTCATTAATTTGATTTTAAAGTAATATTTAGGACACATCATCAGTAGTGGACCCTGGAATCATTGGATGTTTCGGCCATTATCACTAGACATCCTCCTCCAAGGAAGGCCCTGCCAAGGTTGATCACGCCTTGGAGTGTGTCATCAATTAAATAAGACAATAGTCATTAATTAATGCCTTTCTGGGCTTTAATTTTTAAAGTTTCCTAATAGTAATTAAGTAATGCCTTTCTGGGCTTTAATTTTTAAAGTTTCCAAGAGGCCAATCGGGCCCTGTCAGGTTCAATCGCCTTTTAGAGAGTTAATTAGGCCCTATTTGGGTTCATGGCAATCTAACGTATGTCCGTGACTTTGAGAATTTCACTCAAGAGCCACCCCGGGCGGTCTGCGCTTGGGGGGACGAAGGCAGTGTCCAAAGGTCGCCTGCGAATGCCCCAGCCGCGGAGACGTGGAGGTCTCCGATTGATTGCATGTCTGCACTTGGGGGGACGAAGGCAGTGCCCGAAGGCCGCCTGCGACTACCCCAGCCACGGAGACGCGGAGGTCTCCGATTGATTGCATGATCCATATGTCCTGCTCAACTCACAATTATTAGCTTTTAGCTTCTGCAGGTTTAAAGTACTAATAATTATTGACTTTTAGCTTCTGCAAGTTCAGAGTATTAATATCATCTCATAAATGCTTCTCCTTCAGTCGTTTCCTATATTTGTTATCATGTATTCTCACATACCTGCACCTTGTCCTTCGAATGAGGTTTCCTCCCTGGTCTGTCTGCCACCTGCTCCCTGTGCTCCATGTGCTCTGCCTGGTCTGACTTCCTGGTTCCCATCATGCACCTGATCGATCTCCAGGGCAACCACTGTTGTGTCCTTGAACTGTCATCATTAGCTTTAGCCATAGCATAATGTTAGCTTCCATATTAGCATCCATGAAACTCAATATAAAGATGACTAGTCCCATGTACAAATTGTACTTTATCATGTGTCACTGTCATACAATTGTTAGCATTAGCTTAGCACCTTGGCTTTCTTGTTAGCATTAGTTTAGCATTTTAGTTTTCTTTGTTTTTATTGTTTTAATGGCACCCCCTTCTCACATTCCTTTTTTGGTTTTCTTTGTTTTTATTGTTTTAATGGCACCCCCTCATCATATTTCCTTTCCAGCATCAGCTAAGCACCTTGGCTTTCTCGTTAGCACTGGCTTAGCACTCTAGCTTTCTTTGTTTTTATTGTTTCAATGGCACCCCCTCATCATATTTCCTTTCCAGCATCAGCTAAGCACCTTGGCTTTCTTGTTAGCACTGGCTTAGCACTCTAGCTTTCTTTGTTTTTATTGTTTTTTGTTTTGTTTTAATGGCACCCCCATCTCACATTCCTTTTTTGGTTTTCTTTGTAAGTGGTTAGGTTTAGGATTGGGAGGGGGTCGGGACACCCCCAGCCCAGTGAAGAAAGCCCCCAGGGAACCTCACGCTACCCAGGTGGGTGGACAGGCGGCACGGGCTGGATAGGGGAGAAATAAGTTGGGAGTCCGGTCCCCGAAGGGGGCCGGGCTCCAATGCACTGGCCATGCCTGCTCCCGTCCCAGGCGGCAAGGTCCCCCACGGCTTTTTATTGTATTATCTTTTTATAGTCTCATTAATTTGATTTTAAAGTAATATTTAGGACACATCATCAGTAGTGGACCCTGGAATCATTGGATGTTTCGGCCATTATCACTAGACATCCTCCTCCAAGGAAGGCCCTGCCAAGGTTGATCACGCCTTGGAGTGTGTCATCAATTAAATAAGACAATAGTCATTAATTAATGCCTTTCTGGGCTTTAATTTTTAAAGTTTCCTAATAGTAATTAAGTAATGCCTTTCTGGGCTTTAATTTTTAAAGTTTCCAAGAGGCCAATCGGGCCCTGTCAGGTTCAATCGCCTTTTAGAGAGTTAATTAGGCCCTATTTGGGTTCATGGCAATCTAACGTATGTCCGTGACTTTGAGAATTTCACTCAAGAGCCACCCCGGGCGGTCTGCGCTTGGGGGGACGAAGGCAGTGTCCAAAGGTCGCCTGCGAATGCCCCAGCCGCGGAGACGTGGAGGTCTCCGATTGATTGCATGTCTGCACTTGGGGGGACGAAGGCAGTGCCCGAAGGCCGCCTGCGACTACCCCAGCCACGGAGACGCGGAGGTCTCCGATTGATTGCATGATCCATATGTCCTGCTCAACTCACAATTATTAGCTTTTAGCTTCTGCAGGTTTAAAGTACTAATAATTATTGACTTTTAGCTTCTGCAAGTTCAGAGTATTAATATCATCTCATAAATGCTTCTCCTTCAGTCGTTTCCTATATTTGTTATCATGTATTCTCACATACCTGCACCTTGTCCTTCGAATGAGGTTTCCTCCCTGGTCTGTCTGCCACCTGCTCCCTGTGCTCCATGTGCTCTGCCTGGTCTGACTTCCTGGTTCCCATCATGCACCTGATCGATCTCCAGGGCAACCACTGTTGTGTCCTTGAACTGTCATCATTAGCTTTAGCCATAGCATAATGTTAGCTTCCATATTAGCATCCATGAAACTCAATATAAAGATGACTAGTCCCATGTACAAATTGTACTTTATCATGTGTCACTGTCATACAATTGTTAGCATTAGCTTAGCACCTTGGCTTTCTTGTTAGCATTAGTTTAGCATTTTAGTTTTCTTTGTTTTTATTGTTTTAATGGCACCCCCTTCTCACATTCCTTTTTTGGTTTTCTTTGTTTTTATTGTTTTAATGGCACCCCCTCATCATATTTCCTTTCCAGCATCAGCTAAGCACCTTGGCTTTCTTGTTAGCACTGGCTTAGCACTCTAGCTTTCTTTGTTTTTATTGTTTCAATGGCACCCCCTCATCATATTTCCTTTCCAGCATCAGCTAAGCACCTTGGCTTTCTTGTTAGCACTGGCTTAGCACTCTAGCTTTCTTTGTTTTTATTGTTTTTTGTTTTGTTTTAATGGCACCCCCATCTCACATTCCTTTTTTGGTTTTCTTTGTAAGTGGTTAGGTTTAGGATTGGGAGGGGGTCGGGACACCCCCAGCCCAGTGAAGAAAGCCCCCAGGGAACCTCACGCTACCCAGGTGGGTGGACAGGCGGCACGGGCTGGATAGGGGAGAAATAAGTTGGGAGTCCGGTCCCCGAAGGGGGCCGGGCTCCAATGCACTGGCCATGCCTGCTCCCGTCCCAGGCGGCAAGGTCCCCCACGGCTTTTTATTGTATTATCTTTTTATAGTCTCATTAATTTGATTTTAAAGTAATATTTAGGACACATCATCAGTAGTGGACCCTGGAATCATTGGATGTTTCGGCCATTATCACTAGACATCCTCCTCCAAGGAAGGCCCTGCCAAGGTTGATCACGCCTTGGAGTGTGTCATCAATTAAATAAGACAATAGTCATTAATTAATGCCTTTCTGGGCTTTAATTTTTAAAGTTTCCTAATAGTAATTAAGTAATGCCTTTCTGGGCTTTAATTTTTAAAGTTTCCAAGAGGCCAATCGGGCCCTGTCAGGTTCAATCGCCTTTTAGAGAGTTAATTAGGCCCTATTTGGGTTCATGGCAATCTAACGTATGTCCGTGACTTTGAGAATTTCACTCAAGAGCCACCCCGGGCGGTCTGCGCTTGGGGGGACGAAGGCAGTGTCCAAAGGTCGCCTGCGAATGCCCCAGCCGCGGAGACGTGGAGGTCTCCGATTGATTGCATGTCTGCACTTGGGGGGACGAAGGCAGTGCCCGAAGGCCGCCTGCGACTACCCCAGCCACGGAGACGCGGAGGTCTCCGATTGATTGCATGATCCATATGTCCTGCTCAACTCACAATTATTAGCTTTTAGCTTCTGCAGGTTTAAAGTACTAATAATTATTGACTTTTAGCTTCTGCAAGTTCAGAGTATTAATATCATCTCATAAATGCTTCTCCTTCAGTCGTTTCCTATATTTGTTATCATGTATTCTCACATACCTGCACCTTGTCCTTCGAATGAGGTTTCCTCCCTGGTCTGTCTGCCACCTGCTCCCTGTGCTCCATGTGCTCTGCCTGGTCTGACTTCCTGGTTCCCATCATGCACCTGATCGATCTCCAGGGCAACCACTGTTGTGTCCTTGAACTGTCATCATTAGCTTTAGCCATAGCATAATGTTAGCTTCCATATTAGCATCCATGAAACTCAATATAAAGATGACTAGTCCCATGTACAAATTGTACTTTATCATGTGTCACTGTCATACAATTGTTAGCATTAGCTTAGCACCTTGGCTTTCTTGTTAGCATTAGTTTAGCATTTTAGTTTTCTTTGTTTTTATTGTTTTAATGGCACCCCCTTCTCACATTCCTTTTTTGGTTTTCTTTGTTTTTATTGTTTTAATGGCACCCCCTCATCATATTTCCTTTCCAGCATCAGCTAAGCACCTTGGCTTTCTTGTTAGCACTGGCTTAGCACTCTAGCTTTCTTTGTTTTTATTGTTTCAATGGCACCCCCTCATCATATTTCCTTTCCAGCATCAGCTAAGCACCTTGGCTTTCTTGTTAGCACTGGCTTAGCACTCTAGCTTTCTTTGTTTTTATTGTTTTTTGTTTTGTTTTAATGGCACCCCCATCTCACATTCCTTTTTTGGTTTTCTTTGTAAGTGGTTAGGTTTAGGATTGGGAGGGGGTCGGGACACCCCCAGCCCAGTGAAGAAAGCCCCCAGGGAACCTCACGCTACCCAGGTGGGTGGACAGGCGGCACGGGCTGGATAGGGGAGAAATAAGTTGGGAGTCCGGTCCCCGAAGGGGGCCGGGCTCCAATGCACTGGCCATGCCTGCTCCCGTCCCAGGCGGCAAGGTCCCCCACGGCTTTTTATTGTATTATCTTTTTATAGTCTCATTAATTTGATTTTAAAGTAATATTTAGGACACATCATCAGTAGTGGACCCTGGAATCATTGGATGTTTCGGCCATTATCACTAGACATCCTCCTCCAAGGAAGGCCCTGCCAAGGTTGATCACGCCTTGGAGTGTGTCATCAATTAAATAAGACAATAGTCATTAATTAATGCCTTTCTGGGCTTTAATTTTTAAAGTTTCCTAATAGTAATTAAGTAATGCCTTTCTGGGCTTTAATTTTTAAAGTTTCCAAGAGGCCAATCGGGCCCTGTCAGGTTCAATCGCCTTTTAGAGAGTTAATTAGGCCCTATTTGGGTTCATGGCAATCTAACGTATGTCCGTGACTTTGAGAATTTCACTCAAGAGCCACCCCGGGCGGTCTGCGCTTGGGGGGACGAAGGCAGTGTCCAAAGGTCGCCTGCGAATGCCCCAGCCGCGGAGACGTGGAGGTCTCCGATTGATTGCATGTCTGCACTTGGGGGGACGAAGGCAGTGCCCGAAGGCCGCCTGCGACTACCCCAGCCACGGAGACGCGGAGGTCTCCGATTGATTGCATGATCCATATGTCCTGCTCAACTCACAATTATTAGCTTTTAGCTTCTGCAGGTTTAAAGTACTAATAATTATTGACTTTTAGCTTCTGCAAGTTCAGAGTATTAATATCATCTCATAAATGCTTCTCCTTCAGTCGTTTCCTATATTTGTTATCATGTATTCTCACATACCTGCACCTTGTCCTTCGAATGAGGTTTCCTCCCTGGTCTGTCTGCCACCTGCTCCCTGTGCTCCATGTGCTCTGCCTGGTCTGACTTCCTGGTTCCCATCATGCACCTGATCGATCTCCAGGGCAACCACTGTTGTGTCCTTGAACTGTCATCATTAGCTTTAGCCATAGCATAATGTTAGCTTCCATATTAGCATCCATGAAACTCAATATAAAGATGACTAGTCCCATGTACAAATTGTACTTTATCATGTGTCACTGTCATACAATTGTTAGCATTAGCTTAGCACCTTGGCTTTCTTGTTAGCATTAGTTTAGCATTTTAGTTTTCTTTGTTTTTATTGTTTTAATGGCACCCCCTTCTCACATTCCTTTTTTGGTTTTCTTTGTTTTTATTGTTTTAATGGCACCCCCTCATCATATTTCCTTTCCAGCATCAGCTAAGCACCTTGGCTTTCTTGTTAGCACTGGCTTAGCACTCTAGCTTTCTTTGTTTTTATTGTTTCAATGGCACCCCCTCATCATATTTCCTTTCCAGCATCAGCTAAGCACCTTGGCTTTCTTGTTAGCACTGGCTTAGCACTCTAGCTTTCTTTGTTTTTATTGTTTTTTGTTTTGTTTTAATGGCACCCCCATCTCACATTCCTTTTTTGGTTTTCTTTGTAAGTGGTTAGGTTTAGGATTGGGAGGGGGTCGGGACACCCCCAGCCCAGTGAAGAAAGCCCCCAGGGAACCTCACGCTACCCAGGTGGGTGGACAGGCGGCACGGGCTGGATAGGGGAGAAATAAGTTGGGAGTCCGGTCCCCGAAGGGGGCCGGGCTCCAATGCACTGGCCATGCCTGCTCCCGTCCCAGGCGGCAAGGTCCCCCACGGCTTTTTATTGTATTATCTTTTTATAGTCTCATTAATTTGATTTTAAAGTAATATTTAGGACACATCATCAGTAGTGGACCCTGGAATCATTGGATGTTTCGGCCATTATCACTAGACATCCTCCTCCAAGGAAGGCCCTGCCAAGGTTGATCACGCCTTGGAGTGTGTCATCAATTAAATAAGACAATAGTCATTAATTAATGCCTTTCTGGGCTTTAATTTTTAAAGTTTCCTAATAGTAATTAAGTAATGCCTTTCTGGGCTTTAATTTTTAAAGTTTCCAAGAGGCCAATCGGGCCCTGTCAGGTTCAATCGCCTTTTAGAGAGTTAATTAGGCCCTATTTGGGTTCATGGCAATCTAACGTATGTCCGTGACTTTGAGAATTTCACTCAAGAGCCACCCCGGGCGGTCTGCGCTTGGGGGGACGAAGGCAGTGTCCAAAGGTCGCCTGCGAATGCCCCAGCCGCGGAGACGTGGAGGTCTCCGATTGATTGCATGTCTGCACTTGGGGGGACGAAGGCAGTGCCCGAAGGCCGCCTGCGACTACCCCAGCCACGGAGACGCGGAGGTCTCCGATTGATTGCATGATCCATATGTCCTGCTCAACTCACAATTATTAGCTTTTAGCTTCTGCAGGTTTAAAGTACTAATAATTATTGACTTTTAGCTTCTGCAAGTTCAGAGTATTAATATCATCTCATAAATGCTTCTCCTTCAGTCGTTTCCTATATTTGTTATCATGTATTCTCACATACCTGCACCTTGTCCTTCGAATGAGGTTTCCTCCCTGGTCTGTCTGCCACCTGCTCCCTGTGCTCCATGTGCTCTGCCTGGTCTGACTTCCTGGTTCCCATCATGCACCTGATCGATCTCCAGGGCAACCACTGTTGTGTCCTTGAACTGTCATCATTAGCTTTAGCCATAGCATAATGTTAGCTTCCATATTAGCATCCATGAAACTCAATATAAAGATGACTAGTCCCATGTACAAATTGTACTTTATCATGTGTCACTGTCATACAATTGTTAGCATTAGCTTAGCACCTTGGCTTTCTTGTTAGCATTAGTTTAGCATTTTAGTTTTCTTTGTTTTTATTGTTTTAATGGCACCCCCTTCTCACATTCCTTTTTTGGTTTTCTTTGTTTTTATTGTTTTAATGGCACCCCCTCATCATATTTCCTTTCCAGCATCAGCTAAGCACCTTGGCTTTCTTGTTAGCACTGGCTTAGCACTCTAGCTTTCTTTGTTTTTATTGTTTCAATGGCACCCCCTCATCATATTTCCTTTCCAGCATCAGCTAAGCACCTTGGCTTTCTTGTTAGCACTGGCTTAGCACTCTAGCTTTCTTTGTTTTTATTGTTTTTTGTTTTGTTTTAATGGCACCCCCATCTCACATTCCTTTTTTGGTTTTCTTTGTAAGTGGTTAGGTTTAGGATTGGGAGGGGGTCGGGACACCCCCAGCCCAGTGAAGAAAGCCCCCAGGGAACCTCACGCTACCCAGGTGGGTGGACAGGCGGCACGGGCTGGATAGGGGAGAAATAAGTTGGGAGTCCGGTCCCCGAAGGGGGCCGGGCTCCAATGCACTGGCCATGCCTGCTCCCGTCCCAGGCGGCAAGGTCCCCCACGGCTTTTTATTGTATTATCTTTTTATAGTCTCATTAATTTGATTTTAAAGTAATATTTAGGACACATCATCAGTAGTGGACCCTGGAATCATTGGATGTTTCGGCCATTATCACTAGACATCCTCCTCCAAGGAAGGCCCTGCCAAGGTTGATCACGCCTTGGAGTGTGTCATCAATTAAATAAGACAATAGTCATTAATTAATGCCTTTCTGGGCTTTAATTTTTAAAGTTTCCTAATAGTAATTAAGTAATGCCTTTCTGGGCTTTAATTTTTAAAGTTTCCAAGAGGCCAATCGGGCCCTGTCAGGTTCAATCGCCTTTTAGAGAGTTAATTAGGCCCTATTTGGGTTCATGGCAATCTAACGTATGTCCGTGACTTTGAGAATTTCACTCAAGAGCCACCCCGGGCGGTCTGCGCTTGGGGGGACGAAGGCAGTGTCCAAAGGTCGCCTGCGAATGCCCCAGCCGCGGAGACGTGGAGGTCTCCGATTGATTGCATGTCTGCACTTGGGGGGACGAAGGCAGTGCCCGAAGGCCGCCTGCGACTACCCCAGCCACGGAGACGCGGAGGTCTCCGATTGATTGCATGATCCATATGTCCTGCTCAACTCACAATTATTAGCTTTTAGCTTCTGCAGGTTTAAAGTACTAATAATTATTGACTTTTAGCTTCTGCAAGTTCAGAGTATTAATATCATCTCATAAATGCTTCTCCTTCAGTCGTTTCCTATATTTGTTATCATGTATTCTCACATACCTGCACCTTGTCCTTCGAATGAGGTTTCCTCCCTGGTCTGTCTGCCACCTGCTCCCTGTGCTCCATGTGCTCTGCCTGGTCTGACTTCCTGGTTCCCATCATGCACCTGATCGATCTCCAGGGCAACCACTGTTGTGTCCTTGAACTGTCATCATTAGCTTTAGCCATAGCATAATGTTAGCTTCCATATTAGCATCCATGAAACTCAATATAAAGATGACTAGTCCCATGTACAAATTGTACTTTATCATGTGTCACTGTCATACAATTGTTAGCATTAGCTTAGCACCTTGGCTTTCTTGTTAGCATTAGTTTAGCATTTTAGTTTTCTTTGTTTTTATTGTTTTAATGGCACCCCCTTCTCACATTCCTTTTTTGGTTTTCTTTGTTTTTATTGTTTTAATGGCACCCCCTCATCATATTTCCTTTCCAGCATCAGCTAAGCACCTTGGCTTTCTTGTTAGCACTGGCTTAGCACTCTAGCTTTCTTTGTTTTTATTGTTTCAATGGCACCCCCTCATCATATTTCCTTTCCAGCATCAGCTAAGCACCTTGGCTTTCTTGTTAGCACTGGCTTAGCACTCTAGCTTTCTTTGTTTTTATTGTTTTTTGTTTTGTTTTAATGGCACCCCCATCTCACATTCCTTTTTTGGTTTTCTTTGTAAGTGGTTAGGTTTAGGATTGGGAGGGGGTCGGGACACCCCCAGCCCAGTGAAGAAAGCCCCCAGGGAACCTCACGCTACCCAGGTGGGTGGACAGGCGGCACGGGCTGGATAGGGGAGAAATAAGTTGGGAGTCCGGTCCCCGAAGGGGGCCGGGCTCCAATGCACTGGCCATGCCTGCTCCCGTCCCAGGCGGCAAGGTCCCCCACGGCTTTTTATTGTATTATCTTTTTATAGTCTCATTAATTTGATTTTAAAGTAATATTTAGGACACATCATCAGTAGTGGACCCTGGAATCATTGGATGTTTCGGCCATTATCACTAGACATCCTCCTCCAAGGAAGGCCCTGCCAAGGTTGATCACGCCTTGGAGTGTGTCATCAATTAAATAAGACAATAGTCATTAATTAATGCCTTTCTGGGCTTTAATTTTTAAAGTTTCCTAATAGTAATTAAGTAATGCCTTTCTGGGCTTTAATTTTTAAAGTTTCCAAGAGGCCAATCGGGCCCTGTCAGGTTCAATCGCCTTTTAGAGAGTTAATTAGGCCCTATTTGGGTTCATGGCAATCTAACGTATGTCCGTGACTTTGAGAATTTCACTCAAGAGCCACCCCGGGCGGTCTGCGCTTGGGGGGACGAAGGCAGTGTCCAAAGGTCGCCTGCGAATGCCCCAGCCGCGGAGACGTGGAGGTCTCCGATTGATTGCATGTCTGCACTTGGGGGGACGAAGGCAGTGCCCGAAGGCCGCCTGCGACTACCCCAGCCACGGAGACGCGGAGGTCTCCGATTGATTGCATGATCCATATGTCCTGCTCAACTCACAATTATTAGCTTTTAGCTTCTGCAGGTTTAAAGTACTAATAATTATTGACTTTTAGCTTCTGCAAGTTCAGAGTATTAATATCATCTCATAAATGCTTCTCCTTCAGTCGTTTCCTATATTTGTTATCATGTATTCTCACATACCTGCACCTTGTCCTTCGAATGAGGTTTCCTCCCTGGTCTGTCTGCCACCTGCTCCCTGTGCTCCATGTGCTCTGCCTGGTCTGACTTCCTGGTTCCCATCATGCACCTGATCGATCTCCAGGGCAACCACTGTTGTGTCCTTGAACTGTCATCATTAGCTTTAGCCATAGCATAATGTTAGCTTCCATATTAGCATCCATGAAACTCAATATAAAGATGACTAGTCCCATGTACAAATTGTACTTTATCATGTGTCACTGTCATACAATTGTTAGCATTAGCTTAGCACCTTGGCTTTCTTGTTAGCATTAGTTTAGCATTTTAGTTTTCTTTGTTTTTATTGTTTTAATGGCACCCCCTTCTCACATTCCTTTTTTGGTTTTCTTTGTTTTTATTGTTTTAATGGCACCCCCTCATCATATTTCCTTTCCAGCATCAGCTAAGCACCTTGGCTTTCTTGTTAGCACTGGCTTAGCACTCTAGCTTTCTTTGTTTTTATTGTTTCAATGGCACCCCCTCATCATATTTCCTTTCCAGCATCAGCTAAGCACCTTGGCTTTCTTGTTAGCACTGGCTTAGCACTCTAGCTTTCTTTGTTTTTATTGTTTTTTGTTTTGTTTTAATGGCACCCCCATCTCACATTCCTTTTTTGGTTTTCTTTGTAAGTGGTTAGGTTTAGGATTGGGAGGGGGTCGGGACACCCCCAGCCCAGTGAAGAAAGCCCCCAGGGAACCTCACGCTACCCAGGTGGGTGGACAGGCGGCACGGGCTGGATAGGGGAGAAATAAGTTGGGAGTCCGGTCCCCGAAGGGGGCCGGGCTCCAATGCACTGGCCATGCCTGCTCCCGTCCCAGGCGGCAAGGTCCCCCACGGCTTTTTATTGTATTATCTTTTTATAGTCTCATTAATTTGATTTTAAAGTAATATTTAGGACACATCATCAGTAGTGGACCCTGGAATCATTGGATGTTTCGGCCATTATCACTAGACATCCTCCTCCAAGGAAGGCCCTGCCAAGGTTGATCACGCCTTGGAGTGTGTCATCAATTAAATAAGACAATAGTCATTAATTAATGCCTTTCTGGGCTTTAATTTTTAAAGTTTCCTAATAGTAATTAAGTAATGCCTTTCTGGGCTTTAATTTTTAAAGTTTCCAAGAGGCCAATCGGGCCCTGTCAGGTTCAATCGCCTTTTAGAGAGTTAATTAGGCCCTATTTGGGTTCATGGCAATCTAACGTATGTCCGTGACTTTGAGAATTTCACTCAAGAGCCACCCCGGGCGGTCTGCGCTTGGGGGGACGAAGGCAGTGTCCAAAGGTCGCCTGCGAATGCCCCAGCCGCGGAGACGTGGAGGTCTCCGATTGATTGCATGTCTGCACTTGGGGGGACGAAGGCAGTGCCCGAAGGCCGCCTGCGACTACCCCAGCCACGGAGACGCGGAGGTCTCCGATTGATTGCATGATCCATATGTCCTGCTCAACTCACAATTATTAGCTTTTAGCTTCTGCAGGTTTAAAGTACTAATAATTATTGACTTTTAGCTTCTGCAAGTTCAGAGTATTAATATCATCTCATAAATGCTTCTCCTTCAGTCGTTTCCTATATTTGTTATCATGTATTCTCACATACCTGCACCTTGTCCTTCGAATGAGGTTTCCTCCCTGGTCTGTCTGCCACCTGCTCCCTGTGCTCCATGTGCTCTGCCTGGTCTGACTTCCTGGTTCCCATCATGCACCTGATCGATCTCCAGGGCAACCACTGTTGTGTCCTTGAACTGTCATCATTAGCTTTAGCCATAGCATAATGTTAGCTTCCATATTAGCATCCATGAAACTCAATATAAAGATGACTAGTCCCATGTACAAATTGTACTTTATCATGTGTCACTGTCATACAATTGTTAGCATTAGCTTAGCACCTTGGCTTTCTTGTTAGCATTAGTTTAGCATTTTAGTTTTCTTTGTTTTTATTGTTTTAATGGCACCCCCTTCTCACATTCCTTTTTTGGTTTTCTTTGTTTTTATTGTTTTAATGGCACCCCCTCATCATATTTCCTTTCCAGCATCAGCTAAGCACCTTGGCTTTCTTGTTAGCACTGGCTTAGCACTCTAGCTTTCTTTGTTTTTATTGTTTCAATGGCACCCCCTCATCATATTTCCTTTCCAGCATCAGCTAAGCACCTTGGCTTTCTTGTTAGCACTGGCTTAGCACTCTAGCTTTCTTTGTTTTTATTGTTTTTTGTTTTGTTTTAATGGCACCCCCATCTCACATTCCTTTTTTGGTTTTCTTTGTAAGTGGTTAGGTTTAGGATTGGGAGGGGGTCGGGACACCCCCAGCCCAGTGAAGAAAGCCCCCAGGGAACCTCACGCTACCCAGGTGGGTGGACAGGCGGCACGGGCTGGATAGGGGAGAAATAAGTTGGGAGTCCGGTCCCCGAAGGGGGCCGGGCTCCAATGCACTGGCCATGCCTGCTCCCGTCCCAGGCGGCAAGGTCCCCCACGGCTTTTTATTGTATTATCTTTTTATAGTCTCATTAATTTGATTTTAAAGTAATATTTAGGACACATCATCAGTAGTGGACCCTGGAATCATTGGATGTTTCGGCCATTATCACTAGACATCCTCCTCCAAGGAAGGCCCTGCCAAGGTTGATCACGCCTTGGAGTGTGTCATCAATTAAATAAGACAATAGTCATTAATTAATGCCTTTCTGGGCTTTAATTTTTAAAGTTTCCTAATAGTAATTAAGTAATGCCTTTCTGGGCTTTAATTTTTAAAGTTTCCAAGAGGCCAATCGGGCCCTGTCAGGTTCAATCGCCTTTTAGAGAGTTAATTAGGCCCTATTTGGGTTCATGGCAATCTAACGTATGTCCGTGACTTTGAGAATTTCACTCAAGAGCCACCCCGGGCGGTCTGCGCTTGGGGGGACGAAGGCAGTGTCCAAAGGTCGCCTGCGAATGCCCCAGCCGCGGAGACGTGGAGGTCTCCGATTGATTGCATGTCTGCACTTGGGGGGACGAAGGCAGTGCCCGAAGGCCGCCTGCGACTACCCCAGCCACGGAGACGCGGAGGTCTCCGATTGATTGCATGATCCATATGTCCTGCTCAACTCACAATTATTAGCTTTTAGCTTCTGCAGGTTTAAAGTACTAATAATTATTGACTTTTAGCTTCTGCAAGTTCAGAGTATTAATATCATCTCATAAATGCTTCTCCTTCAGTCGTTTCCTATATTTGTTATCATGTATTCTCACATACCTGCACCTTGTCCTTCGAATGAGGTTTCCTCCCTGGTCTGTCTGCCACCTGCTCCCTGTGCTCCATGTGCTCTGCCTGGTCTGACTTCCTGGTTCCCATCATGCACCTGATCGATCTCCAGGGCAACCACTGTTGTGTCCTTGAACTGTCATCATTAGCTTTAGCCATAGCATAATGTTAGCTTCCATATTAGCATCCATGAAACTCAATATAAAGATGACTAGTCCCATGTACAAATTGTACTTTATCATGTGTCACTGTCATACAATTGTTAGCATTAGCTTAGCACCTTGGCTTTCTTGTTAGCATTAGTTTAGCATTTTAGTTTTCTTTGTTTTTATTGTTTTAATGGCACCCCCTTCTCACATTCCTTTTTTGGTTTTCTTTGTTTTTATTGTTTTAATGGCACCCCCTCATCATATTTCCTTTCCAGCATCAGCTAAGCACCTTGGCTTTCTTGTTAGCACTGGCTTAGCACTCTAGCTTTCTTTGTTTTTATTGTTTCAATGGCACCCCCTCATCATATTTCCTTTCCAGCATCAGCTAAGCACCTTGGCTTTCTTGTTAGCACTGGCTTAGCACTCTAGCTTTCTTTGTTTTTATTGTTTTTTGTTTTGTTTTAATGGCACCCCCATCTCACATTCCTTTTTTGGTTTTCTTTGTAAGTGGTTAGGTTTAGGATTGGGAGGGGGTCGGGACACCCCCAGCCCAGTGAAGAAAGCCCCCAGGGAACCTCACGCTACCCAGGTGGGTGGACAGGCGGCACGGGCTGGATAGGGGAGAAATAAGTTGGGAGTCCGGTCCCCGAAGGGGGCCGGGCTCCAATGCACTGGCCATGCCTGCTCCCGTCCCAGGCGGCAAGGTCCCCCACGGCTTTTTATTGTATTATCTTTTTATAGTCTCATTAATTTGATTTTAAAGTAATATTTAGGACACATCATCAGTAGTGGACCCTGGAATCATTGGATGTTTCGGCCATTATCACTAGACATCCTCCTCCAAGGAAGGCCCTGCCAAGGTTGATCACGCCTTGGAGTGTGTCATCAATTAAATAAGACAATAGTCATTAATTAATGCCTTTCTGGGCTTTAATTTTTAAAGTTTCCTAATAGTAATTAAGTAATGCCTTTCTGGGCTTTAATTTTTAAAGTTTCCAAGAGGCCAATCGGGCCCTGTCAGGTTCAATCGCCTTTTAGAGAGTTAATTAGGCCCTATTTGGGTTCATGGCAATCTAACGTATGTCCGTGACTTTGAGAATTTCACTCAAGAGCCACCCCGGGCGGTCTGCGCTTGGGGGGACGAAGGCAGTGTCCAAAGGTCGCCTGCGAATGCCCCAGCCGCGGAGACGTGGAGGTCTCCGATTGATTGCATGTCTGCACTTGGGGGGACGAAGGCAGTGCCCGAAGGCCGCCTGCGACTACCCCAGCCACGGAGACGCGGAGGTCTCCGATTGATTGCATGATCCATATGTCCTGCTCAACTCACAATTATTAGCTTTTAGCTTCTGCAGGTTTAAAGTACTAATAATTATTGACTTTTAGCTTCTGCAAGTTCAGAGTATTAATATCATCTCATAAATGCTTCTCCTTCAGTCGTTTCCTATATTTGTTATCATGTATTCTCACATACCTGCACCTTGTCCTTCGAATGAGGTTTCCTCCCTGGTCTGTCTGCCACCTGCTCCCTGTGCTCCATGTGCTCTGCCTGGTCTGACTTCCTGGTTCCCATCATGCACCTGATCGATCTCCAGGGCAACCACTGTTGTGTCCTTGAACTGTCATCATTAGCTTTAGCCATAGCATAATGTTAGCTTCCATATTAGCATCCATGAAACTCAATATAAAGATGACTAGTCCCATGTACAAATTGTACTTTATCATGTGTCACTGTCATACAATTGTTAGCATTAGCTTAGCACCTTGGCTTTCTTGTTAGCATTAGTTTAGCATTTTAGTTTTCTTTGTTTTTATTGTTTTAATGGCACCCCCTTCTCACATTCCTTTTTTGGTTTTCTTTGTTTTTATTGTTTTAATGGCACCCCCTCATCATATTTCCTTTCCAGCATCAGCTAAGCACCTTGGCTTTCTTGTTAGCACTGGCTTAGCACTCTAGCTTTCTTTGTTTTTATTGTTTCAATGGCACCCCCTCATCATATTTCCTTTCCAGCATCAGCTAAGCACCTTGGCTTTCTTGTTAGCACTGGCTTAGCACTCTAGCTTTCTTTGTTTTTATTGTTTTTTGTTTTGTTTTAATGGCACCCCCATCTCACATTCCTTTTTTGGTTTTCTTTGTAAGTGGTTAGGTTTAGGATTGGGAGGGGGTCGGGACACCCCCAGCCCAGTGAAGAAAGCCCCCAGGGAACCTCACGCTACCCAGGTGGGTGGACAGGCGGCACGGGCTGGATAGGGGAGAAATAAGTTGGGAGTCCGGTCCCCGAAGGGGGCCGGGCTCCAATGCACTGGCCATGCCTGCTCCCGTCCCAGGCGGCAAGGTCCCCCACGGCTTTTTATTGTATTATCTTTTTATAGTCTCATTAATTTGATTTTAAAGTAATATTTAGGACACATCATCAGTAGTGGACCCTGGAATCATTGGATGTTTCGGCCATTATCACTAGACATCCTCCTCCAAGGAAGGCCCTGCCAAGGTTGATCACGCCTTGGAGTGTGTCATCAATTAAATAAGACAATAGTCATTAATTAATGCCTTTCTGGGCTTTAATTTTTAAAGTTTCCTAATAGTAATTAAGTAATGCCTTTCTGGGCTTTAATTTTTAAAGTTTCCAAGAGGCCAATCGGGCCCTGTCAGGTTCAATCGCCTTTTAGAGAGTTAATTAGGCCCTATTTGGGTTCATGGCAATCTAACGTATGTCCGTGACTTTGAGAATTTCACTCAAGAGCCACCCCGGGCGGTCTGCGCTTGGGGGGACGAAGGCAGTGTCCAAAGGTCGCCTGCGAATGCCCCAGCCGCGGAGACGTGGAGGTCTCCGATTGATTGCATGTCTGCACTTGGGGGGACGAAGGCAGTGCCCGAAGGCCGCCTGCGACTACCCCAGCCACGGAGACGCGGAGGTCTCCGATTGATTGCATGATCCATATGTCCTGCTCAACTCACAATTATTAGCTTTTAGCTTCTGCAGGTTTAAAGTACTAATAATTATTGACTTTTAGCTTCTGCAAGTTCAGAGTATTAATATCATCTCATAAATGCTTCTCCTTCAGTCGTTTCCTATATTTGTTATCATGTATTCTCACATACCTGCACCTTGTCCTTCGAATGAGGTTTCCTCCCTGGTCTGTCTGCCACCTGCTCCCTGTGCTCCATGTGCTCTGCCTGGTCTGACTTCCTGGTTCCCATCATGCACCTGATCGATCTCCAGGGCAACCACTGTTGTGTCCTTGAACTGTCATCATTAGCTTTAGCCATAGCATAATGTTAGCTTCCATATTAGCATCCATGAAACTCAATATAAAGATGACTAGTCCCATGTACAAATTGTACTTTATCATGTGTCACTGTCATACAATTGTTAGCATTAGCTTAGCACCTTGGCTTTCTTGTTAGCATTAGTTTAGCATTTTAGTTTTCTTTGTTTTTATTGTTTTAATGGCACCCCCTTCTCACATTCCTTTTTTGGTTTTCTTTGTTTTTATTGTTTTAATGGCACCCCCTCATCATATTTCCTTTCCAGCATCAGCTAAGCACCTTGGCTTTCTTGTTAGCACTGGCTTAGCACTCTAGCTTTCTTTGTTTTTATTGTTTCAATGGCACCCCCTCATCATATTTCCTTTCCAGCATCAGCTAAGCACCTTGGCTTTCTTGTTAGCACTGGCTTAGCACTCTAGCTTTCTTTGTTTTTATTGTTTTTTGTTTTGTTTTAATGGCACCCCCATCTCACATTCCTTTTTTGGTTTTCTTTGTAAGTGGTTAGGTTTAGGATTGGGAGGGGGTCGGGACACCCCCAGCCCAGTGAAGAAAGCCCCCAGGGAACCTCACGCTACCCAGGTGGGTGGACAGGCGGCACGGGCTGGATAGGGGAGAAATAAGTTGGGAGTCCGGTCCCCGAAGGGGGCCGGGCTCCAATGCACTGGCCATGCCTGCTCCCGTCCCAGGCGGCAAGGTCCCCCACGGCTTTTTATTGTATTATCTTTTTATAGTCTCATTAATTTGATTTTAAAGTAATATTTAGGACACATCATCAGTAGTGGACCCTGGAATCATTGGATGTTTCGGCCATTATCACTAGACATCCTCCTCCAAGGAAGGCCCTGCCAAGGTTGATCACGCCTTGGAGTGTGTCATCAATTAAATAAGACAATAGTCATTAATTAATGCCTTTCTGGGCTTTAATTTTTAAAGTTTCCTAATAGTAATTAAGTAATGCCTTTCTGGGCTTTAATTTTTAAAGTTTCCAAGAGGCCAATCGGGCCCTGTCAGGTTCAATCGCCTTTTAGAGAGTTAATTAGGCCCTATTTGGGTTCATGGCAATCTAACGTATGTCCGTGACTTTGAGAATTTCACTCAAGAGCCACCCCGGGCGGTCTGCGCTTGGGGGGACGAAGGCAGTGTCCAAAGGTCGCCTGCGAATGCCCCAGCCGCGGAGACGTGGAGGTCTCCGATTGATTGCATGTCTGCACTTGGGGGGACGAAGGCAGTGCCCGAAGGCCGCCTGCGACTACCCCAGCCACGGAGACGCGGAGGTCTCCGATTGATTGCATGATCCATATGTCCTGCTCAACTCACAATTATTAGCTTTTAGCTTCTGCAGGTTTAAAGTACTAATAATTATTGACTTTTAGCTTCTGCAAGTTCAGAGTATTAATATCATCTCATAAATGCTTCTCCTTCAGTCGTTTCCTATATTTGTTATCATGTATTCTCACATACCTGCACCTTGTCCTTCGAATGAGGTTTCCTCCCTGGTCTGTCTGCCACCTGCTCCCTGTGCTCCATGTGCTCTGCCTGGTCTGACTTCCTGGTTCCCATCATGCACCTGATCGATCTCCAGGGCAACCACTGTTGTGTCCTTGAACTGTCATCATTAGCTTTAGCCATAGCATAATGTTAGCTTCCATATTAGCATCCATGAAACTCAATATAAAGATGACTAGTCCCATGTACAAATTGTACTTTATCATGTGTCACTGTCATACAATTGTTAGCATTAGCTTAGCACCTTGGCTTTCTTGTTAGCATTAGTTTAGCATTTTAGTTTTCTTTGTTTTTATTGTTTTAATGGCACCCCCTTCTCACATTCCTTTTTTGGTTTTCTTTGTTTTTATTGTTTTAATGGCACCCCCTCATCATATTTCCTTTCCAGCATCAGCTAAGCACCTTGGCTTTCTTGTTAGCACTGGCTTAGCACTCTAGCTTTCTTTGTTTTTATTGTTTCAATGGCACCCCCTCATCATATTTCCTTTCCAGCATCAGCTAAGCACCTTGGCTTTCTTGTTAGCACTGGCTTAGCACTCTAGCTTTCTTTGTTTTTATTGTTTTTTGTTTTGTTTTAATGGCACCCCCATCTCACATTCCTTTTTTGGTTTTCTTTGTAAGTGGTTAGGTTTAGGATTGGGAGGGGGTCGGGACACCCCCAGCCCAGTGAAGAAAGCCCCCAGGGAACCTCACGCTACCCAGGTGGGTGGACAGGCGGCACGGGCTGGATAGGGGAGAAATAAGTTGGGAGTCCGGTCCCCGAAGGGGGCCGGGCTCCAATGCACTGGCCATGCCTGCTCCCGTCCCAGGCGGCAAGGTCCCCCACGGCTTTTTATTGTATTATCTTTTTATAGTCTCATTAATTTGATTTTAAAGTAATATTTAGGACACATCATCAGTAGTGGACCCTGGAATCATTGGATGTTTCGGCCATTATCACTAGACATCCTCCTCCAAGGAAGGCCCTGCCAAGGTTGATCACGCCTTGGAGTGTGTCATCAATTAAATAAGACAATAGTCATTAATTAATGCCTTTCTGGGCTTTAATTTTTAAAGTTTCCTAATAGTAATTAAGTAATGCCTTTCTGGGCTTTAATTTTTAAAGTTTCCAAGAGGCCAATCGGGCCCTGTCAGGTTCAATCGCCTTTTAGAGAGTTAATTAGGCCCTATTTGGGTTCATGGCAATCTAACGTATGTCCGTGACTTTGAGAATTTCACTCAAGAGCCACCCCGGGCGGTCTGCGCTTGGGGGGACGAAGGCAGTGTCCAAAGGTCGCCTGCGAATGCCCCAGCCGCGGAGACGTGGAGGTCTCCGATTGATTGCATGTCTGCACTTGGGGGGACGAAGGCAGTGCCCGAAGGCCGCCTGCGACTACCCCAGCCACGGAGACGCGGAGGTCTCCGATTGATTGCATGATCCATATGTCCTGCTCAACTCACAATTATTAGCTTTTAGCTTCTGCAGGTTTAAAGTACTAATAATTATTGACTTTTAGCTTCTGCAAGTTCAGAGTATTAATATCATCTCATAAATGCTTCTCCTTCAGTCGTTTCCTATATTTGTTATCATGTATTCTCACATACCTGCACCTTGTCCTTCGAATGAGGTTTCCTCCCTGGTCTGTCTGCCACCTGCTCCCTGTGCTCCATGTGCTCTGCCTGGTCTGACTTCCTGGTTCCCATCATGCACCTGATCGATCTCCAGGGCAACCACTGTTGTGTCCTTGAACTGTCATCATTAGCTTTAGCCATAGCATAATGTTAGCTTCCATATTAGCATCCATGAAACTCAATATAAAGATGACTAGTCCCATGTACAAATTGTACTTTATCATGTGTCACTGTCATACAATTGTTAGCATTAGCTTAGCACCTTGGCTTTCTTGTTAGCATTAGTTTAGCATTTTAGTTTTCTTTGTTTTTATTGTTTTAATGGCACCCCCTTCTCACATTCCTTTTTTGGTTTTCTTTGTTTTTATTGTTTTAATGGCACCCCCTCATCATATTTCCTTTCCAGCATCAGCTAAGCACCTTGGCTTTCTTGTTAGCACTGGCTTAGCACTCTAGCTTTCTTTGTTTTTATTGTTTCAATGGCACCCCCTCATCATATTTCCTTTCCAGCATCAGCTAAGCACCTTGGCTTTCTTGTTAGCACTGGCTTAGCACTCTAGCTTTCTTTGTTTTTATTGTTTTTTGTTTTGTTTTAATGGCACCCCCATCTCACATTCCTTTTTTGGTTTTCTTTGTAAGTGGTTAGGTTTAGGATTGGGAGGGGGTCGGGACACCCCCAGCCCAGTGAAGAAAGCCCCCAGGGAACCTCACGCTACCCAGGTGGGTGGACAGGCGGCACGGGCTGGATAGGGGAGAAATAAGTTGGGAGTCCGGTCCCCGAAGGGGGCCGGGCTCCAATGCACTGGCCATGCCTGCTCCCGTCCCAGGCGGCAAGGTCCCCCACGGCTTTTTATTGTATTATCTTTTTATAGTCTCATTAATTTGATTTTAAAGTAATATTTAGGACACATCATCAGTAGTGGACCCTGGAATCATTGGATGTTTCGGCCATTATCACTAGACATCCTCCTCCAAGGAAGGCCCTGCCAAGGTTGATCACGCCTTGGAGTGTGTCATCAATTAAATAAGACAATAGTCATTAATTAATGCCTTTCTGGGCTTTAATTTTTAAAGTTTCCTAATAGTAATTAAGTAATGCCTTTCTGGGCTTTAATTTTTAAAGTTTCCAAGAGGCCAATCGGGCCCTGTCAGGTTCAATCGCCTTTTAGAGAGTTAATTAGGCCCTATTTGGGTTCATGGCAATCTAACGTATGTCCGTGACTTTGAGAATTTCACTCAAGAGCCACCCCGGGCGGTCTGCGCTTGGGGGGACGAAGGCAGTGTCCAAAGGTCGCCTGCGAATGCCCCAGCCGCGGAGACGTGGAGGTCTCCGATTGATTGCATGTCTGCACTTGGGGGGACGAAGGCAGTGCCCGAAGGCCGCCTGCGACTACCCCAGCCACGGAGACGCGGAGGTCTCCGATTGATTGCATGATCCATATGTCCTGCTCAACTCACAATTATTAGCTTTTAGCTTCTGCAGGTTTAAAGTACTAATAATTATTGACTTTTAGCTTCTGCAAGTTCAGAGTATTAATATCATCTCATAAATGCTTCTCCTTCAGTCGTTTCCTATATTTGTTATCATGTATTCTCACATACCTGCACCTTGTCCTTCGAATGAGGTTTCCTCCCTGGTCTGTCTGCCACCTGCTCCCTGTGCTCCATGTGCTCTGCCTGGTCTGACTTCCTGGTTCCCATCATGCACCTGATCGATCTCCAGGGCAACCACTGTTGTGTCCTTGAACTGTCATCATTAGCTTTAGCCATAGCATAATGTTAGCTTCCATATTAGCATCCATGAAACTCAATATAAAGATGACTAGTCCCATGTACAAATTGTACTTTATCATGTGTCACTGTCATACAATTGTTAGCATTAGCTTAGCACCTTGGCTTTCTTGTTAGCATTAGTTTAGCATTTTAGTTTTCTTTGTTTTTATTGTTTTAATGGCACCCCCTTCTCACATTCCTTTTTTGGTTTTCTTTGTTTTTATTGTTTTAATGGCACCCCCTCATCATATTTCCTTTCCAGCATCAGCTAAGCACCTTGGCTTTCTTGTTAGCACTGGCTTAGCACTCTAGCTTTCTTTGTTTTTATTGTTTCAATGGCACCCCCTCATCATATTTCCTTTCCAGCATCAGCTAAGCACCTTGGCTTTCTTGTTAGCACTGGCTTAGCACTCTAGCTTTCTTTGTTTTTATTGTTTTTTGTTTTGTTTTAATGGCACCCCCATCTCACATTCCTTTTTTGGTTTTCTTTGTAAGTGGTTAGGTTTAGGATTGGGAGGGGGTCGGGACACCCCCAGCCCAGTGAAGAAAGCCCCCAGGGAACCTCACGCTACCCAGGTGGGTGGACAGGCGGCACGGGCTGGATAGGGGAGAAATAAGTTGGGAGTCCGGTCCCCGAAGGGGGCCGGGCTCCAATGCACTGGCCATGCCTGCTCCCGTCCCAGGCGGCAAGGTCCCCCACGGCTTTTTATTGTATTATCTTTTTATAGTCTCATTAATTTGATTTTAAAGTAATATTTAGGACACATCATCAGTAGTGGACCCTGGAATCATTGGATGTTTCGGCCATTATCACTAGACATCCTCCTCCAAGGAAGGCCCTGCCAAGGTTGATCACGCCTTGGAGTGTGTCATCAATTAAATAAGACAATAGTCATTAATTAATGCCTTTCTGGGCTTTAATTTTTAAAGTTTCCTAATAGTAATTAAGTAATGCCTTTCTGGGCTTTAATTTTTAAAGTTTCCAAGAGGCCAATCGGGCCCTGTCAGGTTCAATCGCCTTTTAGAGAGTTAATTAGGCCCTATTTGGGTTCATGGCAATCTAACGTATGTCCGTGACTTTGAGAATTTCACTCAAGAGCCACCCCGGGCGGTCTGCGCTTGGGGGGACGAAGGCAGTGTCCAAAGGTCGCCTGCGAATGCCCCAGCCGCGGAGACGTGGAGGTCTCCGATTGATTGCATGTCTGCACTTGGGGGGACGAAGGCAGTGCCCGAAGGCCGCCTGCGACTACCCCAGCCACGGAGACGCGGAGGTCTCCGATTGATTGCATGATCCATATGTCCTGCTCAACTCACAATTATTAGCTTTTAGCTTCTGCAGGTTTAAAGTACTAATAATTATTGACTTTTAGCTTCTGCAAGTTCAGAGTATTAATATCATCTCATAAATGCTTCTCCTTCAGTCGTTTCCTATATTTGTTATCATGTATTCTCACATACCTGCACCTTGTCCTTCGAATGAGGTTTCCTCCCTGGTCTGTCTGCCACCTGCTCCCTGTGCTCCATGTGCTCTGCCTGGTCTGACTTCCTGGTTCCCATCATGCACCTGATCGATCTCCAGGGCAACCACTGTTGTGTCCTTGAACTGTCATCATTAGCTTTAGCCATAGCATAATGTTAGCTTCCATATTAGCATCCATGAAACTCAATATAAAGATGACTAGTCCCATGTACAAATTGTACTTTATCATGTGTCACTGTCATACAATTGTTAGCATTAGCTTAGCACCTTGGCTTTCTTGTTAGCATTAGTTTAGCATTTTAGTTTTCTTTGTTTTTATTGTTTTAATGGCACCCCCTTCTCACATTCCTTTTTTGGTTTTCTTTGTTTTTATTGTTTTAATGGCACCCCCTCATCATATTTCCTTTCCAGCATCAGCTAAGCACCTTGGCTTTCTTGTTAGCACTGGCTTAGCACTCTAGCTTTCTTTGTTTTTATTGTTTCAATGGCACCCCCTCATCATATTTCCTTTCCAGCATCAGCTAAGCACCTTGGCTTTCTTGTTAGCACTGGCTTAGCACTCTAGCTTTCTTTGTTTTTATTGTTTTTTGTTTTGTTTTAATGGCACCCCCATCTCACATTCCTTTTTTGGTTTTCTTTGTAAGTGGTTAGGTTTAGGATTGGGAGGGGGTCGGGACACCCCCAGCCCAGTGAAGAAAGCCCCCAGGGAACCTCACGCTACCCAGGTGGGTGGACAGGCGGCACGGGCTGGATAGGGGAGAAATAAGTTGGGAGTCCGGTCCCCGAAGGGGGCCGGGCTCCAATGCACTGGCCATGCCTGCTCCCGTCCCAGGCGGCAAGGTCCCCCACGGCTTTTTATTGTATTATCTTTTTATAGTCTCATTAATTTGATTTTAAAGTAATATTTAGGACACATCATCAGTAGTGGACCCTGGAATCATTGGATGTTTCGGCCATTATCACTAGACATCCTCCTCCAAGGAAGGCCCTGCCAAGGTTGATCACGCCTTGGAGTGTGTCATCAATTAAATAAGACAATAGTCATTAATTAATGCCTTTCTGGGCTTTAATTTTTAAAGTTTCCTAATAGTAATTAAGTAATGCCTTTCTGGGCTTTAATTTTTAAAGTTTCCAAGAGGCCAATCGGGCCCTGTCAGGTTCAATCGCCTTTTAGAGAGTTAATTAGGCCCTATTTGGGTTCATGGCAATCTAACGTATGTCCGTGACTTTGAGAATTTCACTCAAGAGCCACCCCGGGCGGTCTGCGCTTGGGGGGACGAAGGCAGTGTCCAAAGGTCGCCTGCGAATGCCCCAGCCGCGGAGACGTGGAGGTCTCCGATTGATTGCATGTCTGCACTTGGGGGGACGAAGGCAGTGCCCGAAGGCCGCCTGCGACTACCCCAGCCACGGAGACGCGGAGGTCTCCGATTGATTGCATGATCCATATGTCCTGCTCAACTCACAATTATTAGCTTTTAGCTTCTGCAGGTTTAAAGTACTAATAATTATTGACTTTTAGCTTCTGCAAGTTCAGAGTATTAATATCATCTCATAAATGCTTCTCCTTCAGTCGTTTCCTATATTTGTTATCATGTATTCTCACATACCTGCACCTTGTCCTTCGAATGAGGTTTCCTCCCTGGTCTGTCTGCCACCTGCTCCCTGTGCTCCATGTGCTCTGCCTGGTCTGACTTCCTGGTTCCCATCATGCACCTGATCGATCTCCAGGGCAACCACTGTTGTGTCCTTGAACTGTCATCATTAGCTTTAGCCATAGCATAATGTTAGCTTCCATATTAGCATCCATGAAACTCAATATAAAGATGACTAGTCCCATGTACAAATTGTACTTTATCATGTGTCACTGTCATACAATTGTTAGCATTAGCTTAGCACCTTGGCTTTCTTGTTAGCATTAGTTTAGCATTTTAGTTTTCTTTGTTTTTATTGTTTTAATGGCACCCCCTTCTCACATTCCTTTTTTGGTTTTCTTTGTTTTTATTGTTTTAATGGCACCCCCTCATCATATTTCCTTTCCAGCATCAGCTAAGCACCTTGGCTTTCTTGTTAGCACTGGCTTAGCACTCTAGCTTTCTTTGTTTTTATTGTTTCAATGGCACCCCCTCATCATATTTCCTTTCCAGCATCAGCTAAGCACCTTGGCTTTCTTGTTAGCACTGGCTTAGCACTCTAGCTTTCTTTGTTTTTATTGTTTTTTGTTTTGTTTTAATGGCACCCCCATCTCACATTCCTTTTTTGGTTTTCTTTGTAAGTGGTTAGGTTTAGGATTGGGAGGGGGTCGGGACACCCCCAGCCCAGTGAAGAAAGCCCCCAGGGAACCTCACGCTACCCAGGTGGGTGGACAGGCGGCACGGGCTGGATAGGGGAGAAATAAGTTGGGAGTCCGGTCCCCGAAGGGGGCCGGGCTCCAATGCACTGGCCATGCCTGCTCCCGTCCCAGGCGGCAAGGTCCCCCACGGCTTTTTATTGTATTATCTTTTTATAGTCTCATTAATTTGATTTTAAAGTAATATTTAGGACACATCATCAGTAGTGGACCCTGGAATCATTGGATGTTTCGGCCATTATCACTAGACATCCTCCTCCAAGGAAGGCCCTGCCAAGGTTGATCACGCCTTGGAGTGTGTCATCAATTAAATAAGACAATAGTCATTAATTAATGCCTTTCTGGGCTTTAATTTTTAAAGTTTCCTAATAGTAATTAAGTAATGCCTTTCTGGGCTTTAATTTTTAAAGTTTCCAAGAGGCCAATCGGGCCCTGTCAGGTTCAATCGCCTTTTAGAGAGTTAATTAGGCCCTATTTGGGTTCATGGCAATCTAACGTATGTCCGTGACTTTGAGAATTTCACTCAAGAGCCACCCCGGGCGGTCTGCGCTTGGGGGGACGAAGGCAGTGTCCAAAGGTCGCCTGCGAATGCCCCAGCCGCGGAGACGTGGAGGTCTCCGATTGATTGCATGTCTGCACTTGGGGGGACGAAGGCAGTGCCCGAAGGCCGCCTGCGACTACCCCAGCCACGGAGACGCGGAGGTCTCCGATTGATTGCATGATCCATATGTCCTGCTCAACTCACAATTATTAGCTTTTAGCTTCTGCAGGTTTAAAGTACTAATAATTATTGACTTTTAGCTTCTGCAAGTTCAGAGTATTAATATCATCTCATAAATGCTTCTCCTTCAGTCGTTTCCTATATTTGTTATCATGTATTCTCACATACCTGCACCTTGTCCTTCGAATGAGGTTTCCTCCCTGGTCTGTCTGCCACCTGCTCCCTGTGCTCCATGTGCTCTGCCTGGTCTGACTTCCTGGTTCCCATCATGCACCTGATCGATCTCCAGGGCAACCACTGTTGTGTCCTTGAACTGTCATCATTAGCTTTAGCCATAGCATAATGTTAGCTTCCATATTAGCATCCATGAAACTCAATATAAAGATGACTAGTCCCATGTACAAATTGTACTTTATCATGTGTCACTGTCATACAATTGTTAGCATTAGCTTAGCACCTTGGCTTTCTTGTTAGCATTAGTTTAGCATTTTAGTTTTCTTTGTTTTTATTGTTTTAATGGCACCCCCTTCTCACATTCCTTTTTTGGTTTTCTTTGTTTTTATTGTTTTAATGGCACCCCCTCATCATATTTCCTTTCCAGCATCAGCTAAGCACCTTGGCTTTCTTGTTAGCACTGGCTTAGCACTCTAGCTTTCTTTGTTTTTATTGTTTCAATGGCACCCCCTCATCATATTTCCTTTCCAGCATCAGCTAAGCACCTTGGCTTTCTTGTTAGCACTGGCTTAGCACTCTAGCTTTCTTTGTTTTTATTGTTTTTTGTTTTGTTTTAATGGCACCCCCATCTCACATTCCTTTTTTGGTTTTCTTTGTAAGTGGTTAGGTTTAGGATTGGGAGGGGGTCGGGACACCCCCAGCCCAGTGAAGAAAGCCCCCAGGGAACCTCACGCTACCCAGGTGGGTGGACAGGCGGCACGGGCTGGATAGGGGAGAAATAAGTTGGGAGTCCGGTCCCCGAAGGGGGCCGGGCTCCAATGCACTGGCCATGCCTGCTCCCGTCCCAGGCGGCAAGGTCCCCCACGGCTTTTTATTGTATTATCTTTTTATAGTCTCATTAATTTGATTTTAAAGTAATATTTAGGACACATCATCAGTAGTGGACCCTGGAATCATTGGATGTTTCGGCCATTATCACTAGACATCCTCCTCCAAGGAAGGCCCTGCCAAGGTTGATCACGCCTTGGAGTGTGTCATCAATTAAATAAGACAATAGTCATTAATTAATGCCTTTCTGGGCTTTAATTTTTAAAGTTTCCTAATAGTAATTAAGTAATGCCTTTCTGGGCTTTAATTTTTAAAGTTTCCAAGAGGCCAATCGGGCCCTGTCAGGTTCAATCGCCTTTTAGAGAGTTAATTAGGCCCTATTTGGGTTCATGGCAATCTAACGTATGTCCGTGACTTTGAGAATTTCACTCAAGAGCCACCCCGGGCGGTCTGCGCTTGGGGGGACGAAGGCAGTGTCCAAAGGTCGCCTGCGAATGCCCCAGCCGCGGAGACGTGGAGGTCTCCGATTGATTGCATGTCTGCACTTGGGGGGACGAAGGCAGTGCCCGAAGGCCGCCTGCGACTACCCCAGCCACGGAGACGCGGAGGTCTCCGATTGATTGCATGATCCATATGTCCTGCTCAACTCACAATTATTAGCTTTTAGCTTCTGCAGGTTTAAAGTACTAATAATTATTGACTTTTAGCTTCTGCAAGTTCAGAGTATTAATATCATCTCATAAATGCTTCTCCTTCAGTCGTTTCCTATATTTGTTATCATGTATTCTCACATACCTGCACCTTGTCCTTCGAATGAGGTTTCCTCCCTGGTCTGTCTGCCACCTGCTCCCTGTGCTCCATGTGCTCTGCCTGGTCTGACTTCCTGGTTCCCATCATGCACCTGATCGATCTCCAGGGCAACCACTGTTGTGTCCTTGAACTGTCATCATTAGCTTTAGCCATAGCATAATGTTAGCTTCCATATTAGCATCCATGAAACTCAATATAAAGATGACTAGTCCCATGTACAAATTGTACTTTATCATGTGTCACTGTCATACAATTGTTAGCATTAGCTTAGCACCTTGGCTTTCTTGTTAGCATTAGTTTAGCATTTTAGTTTTCTTTGTTTTTATTGTTTTAATGGCACCCCCTTCTCACATTCCTTTTTTGGTTTTCTTTGTTTTTATTGTTTTAATGGCACCCCCTCATCATATTTCCTTTCCAGCATCAGCTAAGCACCTTGGCTTTCTTGTTAGCACTGGCTTAGCACTCTAGCTTTCTTTGTTTTTATTGTTTCAATGGCACCCCCTCATCATATTTCCTTTCCAGCATCAGCTAAGCACCTTGGCTTTCTTGTTAGCACTGGCTTAGCACTCTAGCTTTCTTTGTTTTTATTGTTTTTTGTTTTGTTTTAATGGCACCCCCATCTCACATTCCTTTTTTGGTTTTCTTTGTAAGTGGTTAGGTTTAGGATTGGGAGGGGGTCGGGACACCCCCAGCCCAGTGAAGAAAGCCCCCAGGGAACCTCACGCTACCCAGGTGGGTGGACAGGCGGCACGGGCTGGATAGGGGAGAAATAAGTTGGGAGTCCGGTCCCCGAAGGGGGCCGGGCTCCAATGCACTGGCCATGCCTGCTCCCGTCCCAGGCGGCAAGGTCCCCCACGGCTTTTTATTGTATTATCTTTTTATAGTCTCATTAATTTGATTTTAAAGTAATATTTAGGACACATCATCAGTAGTGGACCCTGGAATCATTGGATGTTTCGGCCATTATCACTAGACATCCTCCTCCAAGGAAGGCCCTGCCAAGGTTGATCACGCCTTGGAGTGTGTCATCAATTAAATAAGACAATAGTCATTAATTAATGCCTTTCTGGGCTTTAATTTTTAAAGTTTCCTAATAGTAATTAAGTAATGCCTTTCTGGGCTTTAATTTTTAAAGTTTCCAAGAGGCCAATCGGGCCCTGTCAGGTTCAATCGCCTTTTAGAGAGTTAATTAGGCCCTATTTGGGTTCATGGCAATCTAACGTATGTCCGTGACTTTGAGAATTTCACTCAAGAGCCACCCCGGGCGGTCTGCGCTTGGGGGGACGAAGGCAGTGTCCAAAGGTCGCCTGCGAATGCCCCAGCCGCGGAGACGTGGAGGTCTCCGATTGATTGCATGTCTGCACTTGGGGGGACGAAGGCAGTGCCCGAAGGCCGCCTGCGACTACCCCAGCCACGGAGACGCGGAGGTCTCCGATTGATTGCATGATCCATATGTCCTGCTCAACTCACAATTATTAGCTTTTAGCTTCTGCAGGTTTAAAGTACTAATAATTATTGACTTTTAGCTTCTGCAAGTTCAGAGTATTAATATCATCTCATAAATGCTTCTCCTTCAGTCGTTTCCTATATTTGTTATCATGTATTCTCACATACCTGCACCTTGTCCTTCGAATGAGGTTTCCTCCCTGGTCTGTCTGCCACCTGCTCCCTGTGCTCCATGTGCTCTGCCTGGTCTGACTTCCTGGTTCCCATCATGCACCTGATCGATCTCCAGGGCAACCACTGTTGTGTCCTTGAACTGTCATCATTAGCTTTAGCCATAGCATAATGTTAGCTTCCATATTAGCATCCATGAAACTCAATATAAAGATGACTAGTCCCATGTACAAATTGTACTTTATCATGTGTCACTGTCATACAATTGTTAGCATTAGCTTAGCACCTTGGCTTTCTTGTTAGCATTAGTTTAGCATTTTAGTTTTCTTTGTTTTTATTGTTTTAATGGCACCCCCTTCTCACATTCCTTTTTTGGTTTTCTTTGTTTTTATTGTTTTAATGGCACCCCCTCATCATATTTCCTTTCCAGCATCAGCTAAGCACCTTGGCTTTCTTGTTAGCACTGGCTTAGCACTCTAGCTTTCTTTGTTTTTATTGTTTCAATGGCACCCCCTCATCATATTTCCTTTCCAGCATCAGCTAAGCACCTTGGCTTTCTTGTTAGCACTGGCTTAGCACTCTAGCTTTCTTTGTTTTTATTGTTTTTTGTTTTGTTTTAATGGCACCCCCATCTCACATTCCTTTTTTGGTTTTCTTTGTAAGTGGTTAGGTTTAGGATTGGGAGGGGGTCGGGACACCCCCAGCCCAGTGAAGAAAGCCCCCAGGGAACCTCACGCTACCCAGGTGGGTGGACAGGCGGCACGGGCTGGATAGGGGAGAAATAAGTTGGGAGTCCGGTCCCCGAAGGGGGCCGGGCTCCAATGCACTGGCCATGCCTGCTCCCGTCCCAGGCGGCAAGGTCCCCCACGGCTTTTTATTGTATTATCTTTTTATAGTCTCATTAATTTGATTTTAAAGTAATATTTAGGACACATCATCAGTAGTGGACCCTGGAATCATTGGATGTTTCGGCCATTATCACTAGACATCCTCCTCCAAGGAAGGCCCTGCCAAGGTTGATCACGCCTTGGAGTGTGTCATCAATTAAATAAGACAATAGTCATTAATTAATGCCTTTCTGGGCTTTAATTTTTAAAGTTTCCTAATAGTAATTAAGTAATGCCTTTCTGGGCTTTAATTTTTAAAGTTTCCAAGAGGCCAATCGGGCCCTGTCAGGTTCAATCGCCTTTTAGAGAGTTAATTAGGCCCTATTTGGGTTCATGGCAATCTAACGTATGTCCGTGACTTTGAGAATTTCACTCAAGAGCCACCCCGGGCGGTCTGCGCTTGGGGGGACGAAGGCAGTGTCCAAAGGTCGCCTGCGAATGCCCCAGCCGCGGAGACGTGGAGGTCTCCGATTGATTGCATGTCTGCACTTGGGGGGACGAAGGCAGTGCCCGAAGGCCGCCTGCGACTACCCCAGCCACGGAGACGCGGAGGTCTCCGATTGATTGCATGATCCATATGTCCTGCTCAACTCACAATTATTAGCTTTTAGCTTCTGCAGGTTTAAAGTACTAATAATTATTGACTTTTAGCTTCTGCAAGTTCAGAGTATTAATATCATCTCATAAATGCTTCTCCTTCAGTCGTTTCCTATATTTGTTATCATGTATTCTCACATACCTGCACCTTGTCCTTCGAATGAGGTTTCCTCCCTGGTCTGTCTGCCACCTGCTCCCTGTGCTCCATGTGCTCTGCCTGGTCTGACTTCCTGGTTCCCATCATGCACCTGATCGATCTCCAGGGCAACCACTGTTGTGTCCTTGAACTGTCATCATTAGCTTTAGCCATAGCATAATGTTAGCTTCCATATTAGCATCCATGAAACTCAATATAAAGATGACTAGTCCCATGTACAAATTGTACTTTATCATGTGTCACTGTCATACAATTGTTAGCATTAGCTTAGCACCTTGGCTTTCTTGTTAGCATTAGTTTAGCATTTTAGTTTTCTTTGTTTTTATTGTTTTAATGGCACCCCCTTCTCACATTCCTTTTTTGGTTTTCTTTGTTTTTATTGTTTTAATGGCACCCCCTCATCATATTTCCTTTCCAGCATCAGCTAAGCACCTTGGCTTTCTTGTTAGCACTGGCTTAGCACTCTAGCTTTCTTTGTTTTTATTGTTTCAATGGCACCCCCTCATCATATTTCCTTTCCAGCATCAGCTAAGCACCTTGGCTTTCTTGTTAGCACTGGCTTAGCACTCTAGCTTTCTTTGTTTTTATTGTTTTTTGTTTTGTTTTAATGGCACCCCCATCTCACATTCCTTTTTTGGTTTTCTTTGTAAGTGGTTAGGTTTAGGATTGGGAGGGGGTCGGGACACCCCCAGCCCAGTGAAGAAAGCCCCCAGGGAACCTCACGCTACCCAGGTGGGTGGACAGGCGGCACGGGCTGGATAGGGGAGAAATAAGTTGGGAGTCCGGTCCCCGAAGGGGGCCGGGCTCCAATGCACTGGCCATGCCTGCTCCCGTCCCAGGCGGCAAGGTCCCCCACGGCTTTTTATTGTATTATCTTTTTATAGTCTCATTAATTTGATTTTAAAGTAATATTTAGGACACATCATCAGTAGTGGACCCTGGAATCATTGGATGTTTCGGCCATTATCACTAGACATCCTCCTCCAAGGAAGGCCCTGCCAAGGTTGATCACGCCTTGGAGTGTGTCATCAATTAAATAAGACAATAGTCATTAATTAATGCCTTTCTGGGCTTTAATTTTTAAAGTTTCCTAATAGTAATTAAGTAATGCCTTTCTGGGCTTTAATTTTTAAAGTTTCCAAGAGGCCAATCGGGCCCTGTCAGGTTCAATCGCCTTTTAGAGAGTTAATTAGGCCCTATTTGGGTTCATGGCAATCTAACGTATGTCCGTGACTTTGAGAATTTCACTCAAGAGCCACCCCGGGCGGTCTGCGCTTGGGGGGACGAAGGCAGTGTCCAAAGGTCGCCTGCGAATGCCCCAGCCGCGGAGACGTGGAGGTCTCCGATTGATTGCATGTCTGCACTTGGGGGGACGAAGGCAGTGCCCGAAGGCCGCCTGCGACTACCCCAGCCACGGAGACGCGGAGGTCTCCGATTGATTGCATGATCCATATGTCCTGCTCAACTCACAATTATTAGCTTTTAGCTTCTGCAGGTTTAAAGTACTAATAATTATTGACTTTTAGCTTCTGCAAGTTCAGAGTATTAATATCATCTCATAAATGCTTCTCCTTCAGTCGTTTCCTATATTTGTTATCATGTATTCTCACATACCTGCACCTTGTCCTTCGAATGAGGTTTCCTCCCTGGTCTGTCTGCCACCTGCTCCCTGTGCTCCATGTGCTCTGCCTGGTCTGACTTCCTGGTTCCCATCATGCACCTGATCGATCTCCAGGGCAACCACTGTTGTGTCCTTGAACTGTCATCATTAGCTTTAGCCATAGCATAATGTTAGCTTCCATATTAGCATCCATGAAACTCAATATAAAGATGACTAGTCCCATGTACAAATTGTACTTTATCATGTGTCACTGTCATACAATTGTTAGCATTAGCTTAGCACCTTGGCTTTCTTGTTAGCATTAGTTTAGCATTTTAGTTTTCTTTGTTTTTATTGTTTTAATGGCACCCCCTTCTCACATTCCTTTTTTGGTTTTCTTTGTTTTTATTGTTTTAATGGCACCCCCTCATCATATTTCCTTTCCAGCATCAGCTAAGCACCTTGGCTTTCTTGTTAGCACTGGCTTAGCACTCTAGCTTTCTTTGTTTTTATTGTTTCAATGGCACCCCCTCATCATATTTCCTTTCCAGCATCAGCTAAGCACCTTGGCTTTCTTGTTAGCACTGGCTTAGCACTCTAGCTTTCTTTGTTTTTATTGTTTTTTGTTTTGTTTTAATGGCACCCCCATCTCACATTCCTTTTTTGGTTTTCTTTGTAAGTGGTTAGGTTTAGGATTGGGAGGGGGTCGGGACACCCCCAGCCCAGTGAAGAAAGCCCCCAGGGAACCTCACGCTACCCAGGTGGGTGGACAGGCGGCACGGGCTGGATAGGGGAGAAATAAGTTGGGAGTCCGGTCCCCGAAGGGGGCCGGGCTCCAATGCACTGGCCATGCCTGCTCCCGTCCCAGGCGGCAAGGTCCCCCACGGCTTTTTATTGTATTATCTTTTTATAGTCTCATTAATTTGATTTTAAAGTAATATTTAGGACACATCATCAGTAGTGGACCCTGGAATCATTGGATGTTTCGGCCATTATCACTAGACATCCTCCTCCAAGGAAGGCCCTGCCAAGGTTGATCACGCCTTGGAGTGTGTCATCAATTAAATAAGACAATAGTCATTAATTAATGCCTTTCTGGGCTTTAATTTTTAAAGTTTCCTAATAGTAATTAAGTAATGCCTTTCTGGGCTTTAATTTTTAAAGTTTCCAAGAGGCCAATCGGGCCCTGTCAGGTTCAATCGCCTTTTAGAGAGTTAATTAGGCCCTATTTGGGTTCATGGCAATCTAACGTATGTCCGTGACTTTGAGAATTTCACTCAAGAGCCACCCCGGGCGGTCTGCGCTTGGGGGGACGAAGGCAGTGTCCAAAGGTCGCCTGCGAATGCCCCAGCCGCGGAGACGTGGAGGTCTCCGATTGATTGCATGTCTGCACTTGGGGGGACGAAGGCAGTGCCCGAAGGCCGCCTGCGACTACCCCAGCCACGGAGACGCGGAGGTCTCCGATTGATTGCATGATCCATATGTCCTGCTCAACTCACAATTATTAGCTTTTAGCTTCTGCAGGTTTAAAGTACTAATAATTATTGACTTTTAGCTTCTGCAAGTTCAGAGTATTAATATCATCTCATAAATGCTTCTCCTTCAGTCGTTTCCTATATTTGTTATCATGTATTCTCACATACCTGCACCTTGTCCTTCGAATGAGGTTTCCTCCCTGGTCTGTCTGCCACCTGCTCCCTGTGCTCCATGTGCTCTGCCTGGTCTGACTTCCTGGTTCCCATCATGCACCTGATCGATCTCCAGGGCAACCACTGTTGTGTCCTTGAACTGTCATCATTAGCTTTAGCCATAGCATAATGTTAGCTTCCATATTAGCATCCATGAAACTCAATATAAAGATGACTAGTCCCATGTACAAATTGTACTTTATCATGTGTCACTGTCATACAATTGTTAGCATTAGCTTAGCACCTTGGCTTTCTTGTTAGCATTAGTTTAGCATTTTAGTTTTCTTTGTTTTTATTGTTTTAATGGCACCCCCTTCTCACATTCCTTTTTTGGTTTTCTTTGTTTTTATTGTTTTAATGGCACCCCCTCATCATATTTCCTTTCCAGCATCAGCTAAGCACCTTGGCTTTCTCGTTAGCACTGGCTTAGCACTCTAGCTTTCTTTGTTTTTATTGTTTCAATGGCACCCCCTCATCATATTTCCTTTCCAGCATCAGCTAAGCACCTTGGCTTTCTTGTTAGCACTGGCTTAGCACTCTAGCTTTCTTTGTTTTTATTGTTTTTTGTTTTGTTTTAATGGCACCCCCATCTCACATTCCTTTTTTGGTTTTCTTTGTAAGTGGTTAGGTTTAGGATTGGGAGGGGGTCGGGACACCCCCAGCCCAGTGAAGAAAGCCCCCAGGGAACCTCACGCTACCCAGGTGGGTGGACAGGCGGCACGGGCTGGATAGGGGAGAAATAAGTTGGGAGTCCGGTCCCCGAAGGGGGCCGGGCTCCAATGCACTGGCCATGCCTGCTCCCGTCCCAGGCGGCAAGGTCCCCCACGGCTTTTTATTGTATTATCTTTTTATAGTCTCATTAATTTGATTTTAAAGTAATATTTAGGACACATCATCAGTAGTGGACCCTGGAATCATTGGATGTTTCGGCCATTATCACTAGACATCCTCCTCCAAGGAAGGCCCTGCCAAGGTTGATCACGCCTTGGAGTGTGTCATCAATTAAATAAGACAATAGTCATTAATTAATGCCTTTCTGGGCTTTAATTTTTAAAGTTTCCTAATAGTAATTAAGTAATGCCTTTCTGGGCTTTAATTTTTAAAGTTTCCAAGAGGCCAATCGGGCCCTGTCAGGTTCAATCGCCTTTTAGAGAGTTAATTAGGCCCTATTTGGGTTCATGGCAATCTAACGTATGTCCGTGACTTTGAGAATTTCACTCAAGAGCCACCCCGGGCGGTCTGCGCTTGGGGGGACGAAGGCAGTGTCCAAAGGTCGCCTGCGAATGCCCCAGCCGCGGAGACGTGGAGGTCTCCGATTGATTGCATGTCTGCACTTGGGGGGACGAAGGCAGTGCCCGAAGGCCGCCTGCGACTACCCCAGCCACGGAGACGCGGAGGTCTCCGATTGATTGCATGATCCATATGTCCTGCTCAACTCACAATTATTAGCTTTTAGCTTCTGCAGGTTTAAAGTACTAATAATTATTGACTTTTAGCTTCTGCAAGTTCAGAGTATTAATATCATCTCATAAATGCTTCTCCTTCAGTCGTTTCCTATATTTGTTATCATGTATTCTCACATACCTGCACCTTGTCCTTCGAATGAGGTTTCCTCCCTGGTCTGTCTGCCACCTGCTCCCTGTGCTCCATGTGCTCTGCCTGGTCTGACTTCCTGGTTCCCATCATGCACCTGATCGATCTCCAGGGCAACCACTGTTGTGTCCTTGAACTGTCATCATTAGCTTTAGCCATAGCATAATGTTAGCTTCCATATTAGCATCCATGAAACTCAATATAAAGATGACTAGTCCCATGTACAAATTGTACTTTATCATGTGTCACTGTCATACAATTGTTAGCATTAGCTTAGCACCTTGGCTTTCTTGTTAGCATTAGTTTAGCATTTTAGTTTTCTTTGTTTTTATTGTTTTAATGGCACCCCCTTCTCACATTCCTTTTTTGGTTTTCTTTGTTTTTATTGTTTTAATGGCACCCCCTCATCATATTTCCTTTCCAGCATCAGCTAAGCACCTTGGCTTTCTTGTTAGCACTGGCTTAGCACTCTAGCTTTCTTTGTTTTTATTGTTTCAATGGCACCCCCTCATCATATTTCCTTTCCAGCATCAGCTAAGCACCTTGGCTTTCTTGTTAGCACTGGCTTAGCACTCTAGCTTTCTTTGTTTTTATTGTTTTTTGTTTTGTTTTAATGGCACCCCCATCTCACATTCCTTTTTTGGTTTTCTTTGTAAGTGGTTAGGTTTAGGATTGGGAGGGGGTCGGGACACCCCCAGCCCAGTGAAGAAAGCCCCCAGGGAACCTCACGCTACCCAGGTGGGTGGACAGGCGGCACGGGCTGGATAGGGGAGAAATAAGTTGGGAGTCCGGTCCCCGAAGGGGGCCGGGCTCCAATGCACTGGCCATGCCTGCTCCCGTCCCAGGCGGCAAGGTCCCCCACGGCTTTTTATTGTATTATCTTTTTATAGTCTCATTAATTTGATTTTAAAGTAATATTTAGGACACATCATCAGTAGTGGACCCTGGAATCATTGGATGTTTCGGCCATTATCACTAGACATCCTCCTCCAAGGAAGGCCCTGCCAAGGTTGATCACGCCTTGGAGTGTGTCATCAATTAAATAAGACAATAGTCATTAATTAATGCCTTTCTGGGCTTTAATTTTTAAAGTTTCCTAATAGTAATTAAGTAATGCCTTTCTGGGCTTTAATTTTTAAAGTTTCCAAGAGGCCAATCGGGCCCTGTCAGGTTCAATCGCCTTTTAGAGAGTTAATTAGGCCCTATTTGGGTTCATGGCAATCTAACGTATGTCCGTGACTTTGAGAATTTCACTCAAGAGCCACCCCGGGCGGTCTGCGCTTGGGGGGACGAAGGCAGTGTCCAAAGGTCGCCTGCGAATGCCCCAGCCGCGGAGACGTGGAGGTCTCCGATTGATTGCATGTCTGCACTTGGGGGGACGAAGGCAGTGCCCGAAGGCCGCCTGCGACTACCCCAGCCACGGAGACGCGGAGGTCTCCGATTGATTGCATGATCCATATGTCCTGCTCAACTCACAATTATTAGCTTTTAGCTTCTGCAGGTTTAAAGTACTAATAATTATTGACTTTTAGCTTCTGCAAGTTCAGAGTATTAATATCATCTCATAAATGCTTCTCCTTCAGTCGTTTCCTATATTTGTTATCATGTATTCTCACATACCTGCACCTTGTCCTTCGAATGAGGTTTCCTCCCTGGTCTGTCTGCCACCTGCTCCCTGTGCTCCATGTGCTCTGCCTGGTCTGACTTCCTGGTTCCCATCATGCACCTGATCGATCTCCAGGGCAACCACTGTTGTGTCCTTGAACTGTCATCATTAGCTTTAGCCATAGCATAATGTTAGCTTCCATATTAGCATCCATGAAACTCAATATAAAGATGACTAGTCCCATGTACAAATTGTACTTTATCATGTGTCACTGTCATACAATTGTTAGCATTAGCTTAGCACCTTGGCTTTCTTGTTAGCATTAGTTTAGCATTTTAGTTTTCTTTGTTTTTATTGTTTTAATGGCACCCCCTTCTCACATTCCTTTTTTGGTTTTCTTTGTTTTTATTGTTTTAATGGCACCCCCTCATCATATTTCCTTTCCAGCATCAGCTAAGCACCTTGGCTTTCTTGTTAGCACTGGCTTAGCACTCTAGCTTTCTTTGTTTTTATTGTTTCAATGGCACCCCCTCATCATATTTCCTTTCCAGCATCAGCTAAGCACCTTGGCTTTCTTGTTAGCACTGGCTTAGCACTCTAGCTTTCTTTGTTTTTATTGTTTTTTGTTTTGTTTTAATGGCACCCCCATCTCACATTCCTTTTTTGGTTTTCTTTGTAAGTGGTTAGGTTTAGGATTGGGAGGGGGTCGGGACACCCCCAGCCCAGTGAAGAAAGCCCCCAGGGAACCTCACGCTACCCAGGTGGGTGGACAGGCGGCACGGGCTGGATAGGGGAGAAATAAGTTGGGAGTCCGGTCCCCGAAGGGGGCCGGGCTCCAATGCACTGGCCATGCCTGCTCCCGTCCCAGGCGGCAAGGTCCCCCACGGCTTTTTATTGTATTATCTTTTTATAGTCTCATTAATTTGATTTTAAAGTAATATTTAGGACACATCATCAGTAGTGGACCCTGGAATCATTGGATGTTTCGGCCATTATCACTAGACATCCTCCTCCAAGGAAGGCCCTGCCAAGGTTGATCACGCCTTGGAGTGTGTCATCAATTAAATAAGACAATAGTCATTAATTAATGCCTTTCTGGGCTTTAATTTTTAAAGTTTCCTAATAGTAATTAAGTAATGCCTTTCTGGGCTTTAATTTTTAAAGTTTCCAAGAGGCCAATCGGGCCCTGTCAGGTTCAATCGCCTTTTAGAGAGTTAATTAGGCCCTATTTGGGTTCATGGCAATCTAACGTATGTCCGTGACTTTGAGAATTTCACTCAAGAGCCACCCCGGGCGGTCTGCGCTTGGGGGGACGAAGGCAGTGTCCAAAGGTCGCCTGCGAATGCCCCAGCCGCGGAGACGTGGAGGTCTCCGATTGATTGCATGTCTGCACTTGGGGGGACGAAGGCAGTGCCCGAAGGCCGCCTGCGACTACCCCAGCCACGGAGACGCGGAGGTCTCCGATTGATTGCATGATCCATATGTCCTGCTCAACTCACAATTATTAGCTTTTAGCTTCTGCAGGTTTAAAGTACTAATAATTATTGACTTTTAGCTTCTGCAAGTTCAGAGTATTAATATCATCTCATAAATGCTTCTCCTTCAGTCGTTTCCTATATTTGTTATCATGTATTCTCACATACCTGCACCTTGTCCTTCGAATGAGGTTTCCTCCCTGGTCTGTCTGCCACCTGCTCCCTGTGCTCCATGTGCTCTGCCTGGTCTGACTTCCTGGTTCCCATCATGCACCTGATCGATCTCCAGGGCAACCACTGTTGTGTCCTTGAACTGTCATCATTAGCTTTAGCCATAGCATAATGTTAGCTTCCATATTAGCATCCATGAAACTCAATATAAAGATGACTAGTCCCATGTACAAATTGTACTTTATCATGTGTCACTGTCATACAATTGTTAGCATTAGCTTAGCACCTTGGCTTTCTTGTTAGCATTAGTTTAGCATTTTAGTTTTCTTTGTTTTTATTGTTTTAATGGCACCCCCTTCTCACATTCCTTTTTTGGTTTTCTTTGTTTTTATTGTTTTAATGGCACCCCCTCATCATATTTCCTTTCCAGCATCAGCTAAGCACCTTGGCTTTCTTGTTAGCACTGGCTTAGCACTCTAGCTTTCTTTGTTTTTATTGTTTCAATGGCACCCCCTCATCATATTTCCTTTCCAGCATCAGCTAAGCACCTTGGCTTTCTTGTTAGCACTGGCTTAGCACTCTAGCTTTCTTTGTTTTTATTGTTTTTTGTTTTGTTTTAATGGCACCCCCATCTCACATTCCTTTTTTGGTTTTCTTTGTAAGTGGTTAGGTTTAGGATTGGGAGGGGGTCGGGACACCCCCAGCCCAGTGAAGAAAGCCCCCAGGGAACCTCACGCTACCCAGGTGGGTGGACAGGCGGCACGGGCTGGATAGGGGAGAAATAAGTTGGGAGTCCGGTCCCCGAAGGGGGCCGGGCTCCAATGCACTGGCCATGCCTGCTCCCGTCCCAGGCGGCAAGGTCCCCCACGGCTTTTTATTGTATTATCTTTTTATAGTCTCATTAATTTGATTTTAAAGTAATATTTAGGACACATCATCAGTAGTGGACCCTGGAATCATTGGATGTTTCGGCCATTATCACTAGACATCCTCCTCCAAGGAAGGCCCTGCCAAGGTTGATCACGCCTTGGAGTGTGTCATCAATTAAATAAGACAATAGTCATTAATTAATGCCTTTCTGGGCTTTAATTTTTAAAGTTTCCTAATAGTAATTAAGTAATGCCTTTCTGGGCTTTAATTTTTAAAGTTTCCAAGAGGCCAATCGGGCCCTGTCAGGTTCAATCGCCTTTTAGAGAGTTAATTAGGCCCTATTTGGGTTCATGGCAATCTAACGTATGTCCGTGACTTTGAGAATTTCACTCAAGAGCCACCCCGGGCGGTCTGCGCTTGGGGGGACGAAGGCAGTGTCCAAAGGTCGCCTGCGAATGCCCCAGCCGCGGAGACGTGGAGGTCTCCGATTGATTGCATGTCTGCACTTGGGGGGACGAAGGCAGTGCCCGAAGGCCGCCTGCGACTACCCCAGCCACGGAGACGCGGAGGTCTCCGATTGATTGCATGATCCATATGTCCTGCTCAACTCACAATTATTAGCTTTTAGCTTCTGCAGGTTTAAAGTACTAATAATTATTGACTTTTAGCTTCTGCAAGTTCAGAGTATTAATATCATCTCATAAATGCTTCTCCTTCAGTCGTTTCCTATATTTGTTATCATGTATTCTCACATACCTGCACCTTGTCCTTCGAATGAGGTTTCCTCCCTGGTCTGTCTGCCACCTGCTCCCTGTGCTCCATGTGCTCTGCCTGGTCTGACTTCCTGGTTCCCATCATGCACCTGATCGATCTCCAGGGCAACCACTGTTGTGTCCTTGAACTGTCATCATTAGCTTTAGCCATAGCATAATGTTAGCTTCCATATTAGCATCCATGAAACTCAATATAAAGATGACTAGTCCCATGTACAAATTGTACTTTATCATGTGTCACTGTCATACAATTGTTAGCATTAGCTTAGCACCTTGGCTTTCTTGTTAGCATTAGTTTAGCATTTTAGTTTTCTTTGTTTTTATTGTTTTAATGGCACCCCCTTCTCACATTCCTTTTTTGGTTTTCTTTGTTTTTATTGTTTTAATGGCACCCCCTCATCATATTTCCTTTCCAGCATCAGCTAAGCACCTTGGCTTTCTTGTTAGCACTGGCTTAGCACTCTAGCTTTCTTTGTTTTTATTGTTTCAATGGCACCCCCTCATCATATTTCCTTTCCAGCATCAGCTAAGCACCTTGGCTTTCTTGTTAGCACTGGCTTAGCACTCTAGCTTTCTTTGTTTTTATTGTTTTTTGTTTTGTTTTAATGGCACCCCCATCTCACATTCCTTTTTTGGTTTTCTTTGTAAGTGGTTAGGTTTAGGATTGGGAGGGGGTCGGGACACCCCCAGCCCAGTGAAGAAAGCCCCCAGGGAACCTCACGCTACCCAGGTGGGTGGACAGGCGGCACGGGCTGGATAGGGGAGAAATAAGTTGGGAGTCCGGTCCCCGAAGGGGGCCGGGCTCCAATGCACTGGCCATGCCTGCTCCCGTCCCAGGCGGCAAGGTCCCCCACGGCTTTTTATTGTATTATCTTTTTATAGTCTCATTAATTTGATTTTAAAGTAATATTTAGGACACATCATCAGTAGTGGACCCTGGAATCATTGGATGTTTCGGCCATTATCACTAGACATCCTCCTCCAAGGAAGGCCCTGCCAAGGTTGATCACGCCTTGGAGTGTGTCATCAATTAAATAAGACAATAGTCATTAATTAATGCCTTTCTGGGCTTTAATTTTTAAAGTTTCCTAATAGTAATTAAGTAATGCCTTTCTGGGCTTTAATTTTTAAAGTTTCCAAGAGGCCAATCGGGCCCTGTCAGGTTCAATCGCCTTTTAGAGAGTTAATTAGGCCCTATTTGGGTTCATGGCAATCTAACGTATGTCCGTGACTTTGAGAATTTCACTCAAGAGCCACCCCGGGCGGTCTGCGCTTGGGGGGACGAAGGCAGTGTCCAAAGGTCGCCTGCGAATGCCCCAGCCGCGGAGACGTGGAGGTCTCCGATTGATTGCATGTCTGCACTTGGGGGGACGAAGGCAGTGCCCGAAGGCCGCCTGCGACTACCCCAGCCACGGAGACGCGGAGGTCTCCGATTGATTGCATGATCCATATGTCCTGCTCAACTCACAATTATTAGCTTTTAGCTTCTGCAGGTTTAAAGTACTAATAATTATTGACTTTTAGCTTCTGCAAGTTCAGAGTATTAATATCATCTCATAAATGCTTCTCCTTCAGTCGTTTCCTATATTTGTTATCATGTATTCTCACATACCTGCACCTTGTCCTTCGAATGAGGTTTCCTCCCTGGTCTGTCTGCCACCTGCTCCCTGTGCTCCATGTGCTCTGCCTGGTCTGACTTCCTGGTTCCCATCATGCACCTGATCGATCTCCAGGGCAACCACTGTTGTGTCCTTGAACTGTCATCATTAGCTTTAGCCATAGCATAATGTTAGCTTCCATATTAGCATCCATGAAACTCAATATAAAGATGACTAGTCCCATGTACAAATTGTACTTTATCATGTGTCACTGTCATACAATTGTTAGCATTAGCTTAGCACCTTGGCTTTCTTGTTAGCATTAGTTTAGCATTTTAGTTTTCTTTGTTTTTATTGTTTTAATGGCACCCCCTTCTCACATTCCTTTTTTGGTTTTCTTTGTTTTTATTGTTTTAATGGCACCCCCTCATCATATTTCCTTTCCAGCATCAGCTAAGCACCTTGGCTTTCTTGTTAGCACTGGCTTAGCACTCTAGCTTTCTTTGTTTTTATTGTTTCAATGGCACCCCCTCATCATATTTCCTTTCCAGCATCAGCTAAGCACCTTGGCTTTCTTGTTAGCACTGGCTTAGCACTCTAGCTTTCTTTGTTTTTATTGTTTTTTGTTTTGTTTTAATGGCACCCCCATCTCACATTCCTTTTTTGGTTTTCTTTGTAAGTGGTTAGGTTTAGGATTGGGAGGGGGTCGGGACACCCCCAGCCCAGTGAAGAAAGCCCCCAGGGAACCTCACGCTACCCAGGTGGGTGGACAGGCGGCACGGGCTGGATAGGGGAGAAATAAGTTGGGAGTCCGGTCCCCGAAGGGGGCCGGGCTCCAATGCACTGGCCATGCCTGCTCCCGTCCCAGGCGGCAAGGTCCCCCACGGCTTTTTATTGTATTATCTTTTTATAGTCTCATTAATTTGATTTTAAAGTAATATTTAGGACACATCATCAGTAGTGGACCCTGGAATCATTGGATGTTTCGGCCATTATCACTAGACATCCTCCTCCAAGGAAGGCCCTGCCAAGGTTGATCACGCCTTGGAGTGTGTCATCAATTAAATAAGACAATAGTCATTAATTAATGCCTTTCTGGGCTTTAATTTTTAAAGTTTCCTAATAGTAATTAAGTAATGCCTTTCTGGGCTTTAATTTTTAAAGTTTCCAAGAGGCCAATCGGGCCCTGTCAGGTTCAATCGCCTTTTAGAGAGTTAATTAGGCCCTATTTGGGTTCATGGCAATCTAACGTATGTCCGTGACTTTGAGAATTTCACTCAAGAGCCACCCCGGGCGGTCTGCGCTTGGGGGGACGAAGGCAGTGTCCAAAGGTCGCCTGCGAATGCCCCAGCCGCGGAGACGTGGAGGTCTCCGATTGATTGCATGTCTGCACTTGGGGGGACGAAGGCAGTGCCCGAAGGCCGCCTGCGACTACCCCAGCCACGGAGACGCGGAGGTCTCCGATTGATTGCATGATCCATATGTCCTGCTCAACTCACAATTATTAGCTTTTAGCTTCTGCAGGTTTAAAGTACTAATAATTATTGACTTTTAGCTTCTGCAAGTTCAGAGTATTAATATCATCTCATAAATGCTTCTCCTTCAGTCGTTTCCTATATTTGTTATCATGTATTCTCACATACCTGCACCTTGTCCTTCGAATGAGGTTTCCTCCCTGGTCTGTCTGCCACCTGCTCCCTGTGCTCCATGTGCTCTGCCTGGTCTGACTTCCTGGTTCCCATCATGCACCTGATCGATCTCCAGGGCAACCACTGTTGTGTCCTTGAACTGTCATCATTAGCTTTAGCCATAGCATAATGTTAGCTTCCATATTAGCATCCATGAAACTCAATATAAAGATGACTAGTCCCATGTACAAATTGTACTTTATCATGTGTCACTGTCATACAATTGTTAGCATTAGCTTAGCACCTTGGCTTTCTTGTTAGCATTAGTTTAGCATTTTAGTTTTCTTTGTTTTTATTGTTTTAATGGCACCCCCTTCTCACATTCCTTTTTTGGTTTTCTTTGTTTTTATTGTTTTAATGGCACCCCCTCATCATATTTCCTTTCCAGCATCAGCTAAGCACCTTGGCTTTCTTGTTAGCACTGGCTTAGCACTCTAGCTTTCTTTGTTTTTATTGTTTCAATGGCACCCCCTCATCATATTTCCTTTCCAGCATCAGCTAAGCACCTTGGCTTTCTTGTTAGCACTGGCTTAGCACTCTAGCTTTCTTTGTTTTTATTGTTTTTTGTTTTGTTTTAATGGCACCCCCATCTCACATTCCTTTTTTGGTTTTCTTTGTAAGTGGTTAGGTTTAGGATTGGGAGGGGGTCGGGACACCCCCAGCCCAGTGAAGAAAGCCCCCAGGGAACCTCACGCTACCCAGGTGGGTGGACAGGCGGCACGGGCTGGATAGGGGAGAAATAAGTTGGGAGTCCGGTCCCCGAAGGGGGCCGGGCTCCAATGCACTGGCCATGCCTGCTCCCGTCCCAGGCGGCAAGGTCCCCCACGGCTTTTTATTGTATTATCTTTTTATAGTCTCATTAATTTGATTTTAAAGTAATATTTAGGACACATCATCAGTAGTGGACCCTGGAATCATTGGATGTTTCGGCCATTATCACTAGACATCCTCCTCCAAGGAAGGCCCTGCCAAGGTTGATCACGCCTTGGAGTGTGTCATCAATTAAATAAGACAATAGTCATTAATTAATGCCTTTCTGGGCTTTAATTTTTAAAGTTTCCTAATAGTAATTAAGTAATGCCTTTCTGGGCTTTAATTTTTAAAGTTTCCAAGAGGCCAATCGGGCCCTGTCAGGTTCAATCGCCTTTTAGAGAGTTAATTAGGCCCTATTTGGGTTCATGGCAATCTAACGTATGTCCGTGACTTTGAGAATTTCACTCAAGAGCCACCCCGGGCGGTCTGCGCTTGGGGGGACGAAGGCAGTGTCCAAAGGTCGCCTGCGAATGCCCCAGCCGCGGAGACGTGGAGGTCTCCGATTGATTGCATGTCTGCACTTGGGGGGACGAAGGCAGTGCCCGAAGGCCGCCTGCGACTACCCCAGCCACGGAGACGCGGAGGTCTCCGATTGATTGCATGATCCATATGTCCTGCTCAACTCACAATTATTAGCTTTTAGCTTCTGCAGGTTTAAAGTACTAATAATTATTGACTTTTAGCTTCTGCAAGTTCAGAGTATTAATATCATCTCATAAATGCTTCTCCTTCAGTCGTTTCCTATATTTGTTATCATGTATTCTCACATACCTGCACCTTGTCCTTCGAATGAGGTTTCCTCCCTGGTCTGTCTGCCACCTGCTCCCTGTGCTCCATGTGCTCTGCCTGGTCTGACTTCCTGGTTCCCATCATGCACCTGATCGATCTCCAGGGCAACCACTGTTGTGTCCTTGAACTGTCATCATTAGCTTTAGCCATAGCATAATGTTAGCTTCCATATTAGCATCCATGAAACTCAATATAAAGATGACTAGTCCCATGTACAAATTGTACTTTATCATGTGTCACTGTCATACAATTGTTAGCATTAGCTTAGCACCTTGGCTTTCTTGTTAGCATTAGTTTAGCATTTTAGTTTTCTTTGTTTTTATTGTTTTAATGGCACCCCCTTCTCACATTCCTTTTTTGGTTTTCTTTGTTTTTATTGTTTTAATGGCACCCCCTCATCATATTTCCTTTCCAGCATCAGCTAAGCACCTTGGCTTTCTTGTTAGCACTGGCTTAGCACTCTAGCTTTCTTTGTTTTTATTGTTTCAATGGCACCCCCTCATCATATTTCCTTTCCAGCATCAGCTAAGCACCTTGGCTTTCTTGTTAGCACTGGCTTAGCACTCTAGCTTTCTTTGTTTTTATTGTTTTTTGTTTTGTTTTAATGGCACCCCCATCTCACATTCCTTTTTTGGTTTTCTTTGTAAGTGGTTAGGTTTAGGATTGGGAGGGGGTCGGGACACCCCCAGCCCAGTGAAGAAAGCCCCCAGGGAACCTCACGCTACCCAGGTGGGTGGACAGGCGGCACGGGCTGGATAGGGGAGAAATAAGTTGGGAGTCCGGTCCCCGAAGGGGGCCGGGCTCCAATGCACTGGCCATGCCTGCTCCCGTCCCAGGCGGCAAGGTCCCCCACGGCTTTTTATTGTATTATCTTTTTATAGTCTCATTAATTTGATTTTAAAGTAATATTTAGGACACATCATCAGTAGTGGACCCTGGAATCATTGGATGTTTCGGCCATTATCACTAGACATCCTCCTCCAAGGAAGGCCCTGCCAAGGTTGATCACGCCTTGGAGTGTGTCATCAATTAAATAAGACAATAGTCATTAATTAATGCCTTTCTGGGCTTTAATTTTTAAAGTTTCCTAATAGTAATTAAGTAATGCCTTTCTGGGCTTTAATTTTTAAAGTTTCCAAGAGGCCAATCGGGCCCTGTCAGGTTCAATCGCCTTTTAGAGAGTTAATTAGGCCCTATTTGGGTTCATGGCAATCTAACGTATGTCCGTGACTTTGAGAATTTCACTCAAGAGCCACCCCGGGCGGTCTGCGCTTGGGGGGACGAAGGCAGTGTCCAAAGGTCGCCTGCGAATGCCCCAGCCGCGGAGACGTGGAGGTCTCCGATTGATTGCATGTCTGCACTTGGGGGGACGAAGGCAGTGCCCGAAGGCCGCCTGCGACTACCCCAGCCACGGAGACGCGGAGGTCTCCGATTGATTGCATGATCCATATGTCCTGCTCAACTCACAATTATTAGCTTTTAGCTTCTGCAGGTTTAAAGTACTAATAATTATTGACTTTTAGCTTCTGCAAGTTCAGAGTATTAATATCATCTCATAAATGCTTCTCCTTCAGTCGTTTCCTATATTTGTTATCATGTATTCTCACATACCTGCACCTTGTCCTTCGAATGAGGTTTCCTCCCTGGTCTGTCTGCCACCTGCTCCCTGTGCTCCATGTGCTCTGCCTGGTCTGACTTCCTGGTTCCCATCATGCACCTGATCGATCTCCAGGGCAACCACTGTTGTGTCCTTGAACTGTCATCATTAGCTTTAGCCATAGCATAATGTTAGCTTCCATATTAGCATCCATGAAACTCAATATAAAGATGACTAGTCCCATGTACAAATTGTACTTTATCATGTGTCACTGTCATACAATTGTTAGCATTAGCTTAGCACCTTGGCTTTCTTGTTAGCATTAGTTTAGCATTTTAGTTTTCTTTGTTTTTATTGTTTTAATGGCACCCCCTTCTCACATTCCTTTTTTGGTTTTCTTTGTTTTTATTGTTTTAATGGCACCCCCTCATCATATTTCCTTTCCAGCATCAGCTAAGCACCTTGGCTTTCTTGTTAGCACTGGCTTAGCACTCTAGCTTTCTTTGTTTTTATTGTTTCAATGGCACCCCCTCATCATATTTCCTTTCCAGCATCAGCTAAGCACCTTGGCTTTCTTGTTAGCACTGGCTTAGCACTCTAGCTTTCTTTGTTTTTATTGTTTTTTGTTTTGTTTTAATGGCACCCCCATCTCACATTCCTTTTTTGGTTTTCTTTGTAAGTGGTTAGGTTTAGGATTGGGAGGGGGTCGGGACACCCCCAGCCCAGTGAAGAAAGCCCCCAGGGAACCTCACGCTACCCAGGTGGGTGGACAGGCGGCACGGGCTGGATAGGGGAGAAATAAGTTGGGAGTCCGGTCCCCGAAGGGGGCCGGGCTCCAATGCACTGGCCATGCCTGCTCCCGTCCCAGGCGGCAAGGTCCCCCACGGCTTTTTATTGTATTATCTTTTTATAGTCTCATTAATTTGATTTTAAAGTAATATTTAGGACACATCATCAGTAGTGGACCCTGGAATCATTGGATGTTTCGGCCATTATCACTAGACATCCTCCTCCAAGGAAGGCCCTGCCAAGGTTGATCACGCCTTGGAGTGTGTCATCAATTAAATAAGACAATAGTCATTAATTAATGCCTTTCTGGGCTTTAATTTTTAAAGTTTCCTAATAGTAATTAAGTAATGCCTTTCTGGGCTTTAATTTTTAAAGTTTCCAAGAGGCCAATCGGGCCCTGTCAGGTTCAATCGCCTTTTAGAGAGTTAATTAGGCCCTATTTGGGTTCATGGCAATCTAACGTATGTCCGTGACTTTGAGAATTTCACTCAAGAGCCACCCCGGGCGGTCTGCGCTTGGGGGGACGAAGGCAGTGTCCAAAGGTCGCCTGCGAATGCCCCAGCCGCGGAGACGTGGAGGTCTCCGATTGATTGCATGTCTGCACTTGGGGGGACGAAGGCAGTGCCCGAAGGCCGCCTGCGACTACCCCAGCCACGGAGACGCGGAGGTCTCCGATTGATTGCATGATCCATATGTCCTGCTCAACTCACAATTATTAGCTTTTAGCTTCTGCAGGTTTAAAGTACTAATAATTATTGACTTTTAGCTTCTGCAAGTTCAGAGTATTAATATCATCTCATAAATGCTTCTCCTTCAGTCGTTTCCTATATTTGTTATCATGTATTCTCACATACCTGCACCTTGTCCTTCGAATGAGGTTTCCTCCCTGGTCTGTCTGCCACCTGCTCCCTGTGCTCCATGTGCTCTGCCTGGTCTGACTTCCTGGTTCCCATCATGCACCTGATCGATCTCCAGGGCAACCACTGTTGTGTCCTTGAACTGTCATCATTAGCTTTAGCCATAGCATAATGTTAGCTTCCATATTAGCATCCATGAAACTCAATATAAAGATGACTAGTCCCATGTACAAATTGTACTTTATCATGTGTCACTGTCATACAATTGTTAGCATTAGCTTAGCACCTTGGCTTTCTTGTTAGCATTAGTTTAGCATTTTAGTTTTCTTTGTTTTTATTGTTTTAATGGCACCCCCTTCTCACATTCCTTTTTTGGTTTTCTTTGTTTTTATTGTTTTAATGGCACCCCCTCATCATATTTCCTTTCCAGCATCAGCTAAGCACCTTGGCTTTCTTGTTAGCACTGGCTTAGCACTCTAGCTTTCTTTGTTTTTATTGTTTCAATGGCACCCCCTCATCATATTTCCTTTCCAGCATCAGCTAAGCACCTTGGCTTTCTTGTTAGCACTGGCTTAGCACTCTAGCTTTCTTTGTTTTTATTGTTTTTTGTTTTGTTTTAATGGCACCCCCATCTCACATTCCTTTTTTGGTTTTCTTTGTAAGTGGTTAGGTTTAGGATTGGGAGGGGGTCGGGACACCCCCAGCCCAGTGAAGAAAGCCCCCAGGGAACCTCACGCTACCCAGGTGGGTGGACAGGCGGCACGGGCTGGATAGGGGAGAAATAAGTTGGGAGTCCGGTCCCCGAAGGGGGCCGGGCTCCAATGCACTGGCCATGCCTGCTCCCGTCCCAGGCGGCAAGGTCCCCCACGGCTTTTTATTGTATTATCTTTTTATAGTCTCATTAATTTGATTTTAAAGTAATATTTAGGACACATCATCAGTAGTGGACCCTGGAATCATTGGATGTTTCGGCCATTATCACTAGACATCCTCCTCCAAGGAAGGCCCTGCCAAGGTTGATCACGCCTTGGAGTGTGTCATCAATTAAATAAGACAATAGTCATTAATTAATGCCTTTCTGGGCTTTAATTTTTAAAGTTTCCTAATAGTAATTAAGTAATGCCTTTCTGGGCTTTAATTTTTAAAGTTTCCAAGAGGCCAATCGGGCCCTGTCAGGTTCAATCGCCTTTTAGAGAGTTAATTAGGCCCTATTTGGGTTCATGGCAATCTAACGTATGTCCGTGACTTTGAGAATTTCACTCAAGAGCCACCCCGGGCGGTCTGCGCTTGGGGGGACGAAGGCAGTGTCCAAAGGTCGCCTGCGAATGCCCCAGCCGCGGAGACGTGGAGGTCTCCGATTGATTGCATGTCTGCACTTGGGGGGACGAAGGCAGTGCCCGAAGGCCGCCTGCGACTACCCCAGCCACGGAGACGCGGAGGTCTCCGATTGATTGCATGATCCATATGTCCTGCTCAACTCACAATTATTAGCTTTTAGCTTCTGCAGGTTTAAAGTACTAATAATTATTGACTTTTAGCTTCTGCAAGTTCAGAGTATTAATATCATCTCATAAATGCTTCTCCTTCAGTCGTTTCCTATATTTGTTATCATGTATTCTCACATACCTGCACCTTGTCCTTCGAATGAGGTTTCCTCCCTGGTCTGTCTGCCACCTGCTCCCTGTGCTCCATGTGCTCTGCCTGGTCTGACTTCCTGGTTCCCATCATGCACCTGATCGATCTCCAGGGCAACCACTGTTGTGTCCTTGAACTGTCATCATTAGCTTTAGCCATAGCATAATGTTAGCTTCCATATTAGCATCCATGAAACTCAATATAAAGATGACTAGTCCCATGTACAAATTGTACTTTATCATGTGTCACTGTCATACAATTGTTAGCATTAGCTTAGCACCTTGGCTTTCTTGTTAGCATTAGTTTAGCATTTTAGTTTTCTTTGTTTTTATTGTTTTAATGGCACCCCCTTCTCACATTCCTTTTTTGGTTTTCTTTGTTTTTATTGTTTTAATGGCACCCCCTCATCATATTTCCTTTCCAGCATCAGCTAAGCACCTTGGCTTTCTTGTTAGCACTGGCTTAGCACTCTAGCTTTCTTTGTTTTTATTGTTTCAATGGCACCCCCTCATCATATTTCCTTTCCAGCATCAGCTAAGCACCTTGGCTTTCTTGTTAGCACTGGCTTAGCACTCTAGCTTTCTTTGTTTTTATTGTTTTTTGTTTTGTTTTAATGGCACCCCCATCTCACATTCCTTTTTTGGTTTTCTTTGTAAGTGGTTAGGTTTAGGATTGGGAGGGGGTCGGGACACCCCCAGCCCAGTGAAGAAAGCCCCCAGGGAACCTCACGCTACCCAGGTGGGTGGACAGGCGGCACGGGCTGGATAGGGGAGAAATAAGTTGGGAGTCCGGTCCCCGAAGGGGGCCGGGCTCCAATGCACTGGCCATGCCTGCTCCCGTCCCAGGCGGCAAGGTCCCCCACGGCTTTTTATTGTATTATCTTTTTATAGTCTCATTAATTTGATTTTAAAGTAATATTTAGGACACATCATCAGTAGTGGACCCTGGAATCATTGGATGTTTCGGCCATTATCACTAGACATCCTCCTCCAAGGAAGGCCCTGCCAAGGTTGATCACGCCTTGGAGTGTGTCATCAATTAAATAAGACAATAGTCATTAATTAATGCCTTTCTGGGCTTTAATTTTTAAAGTTTCCTAATAGTAATTAAGTAATGCCTTTCTGGGCTTTAATTTTTAAAGTTTCCAAGAGGCCAATCGGGCCCTGTCAGGTTCAATCGCCTTTTAGAGAGTTAATTAGGCCCTATTTGGGTTCATGGCAATCTAACGTATGTCCGTGACTTTGAGAATTTCACTCAAGAGCCACCCCGGGCGGTCTGCGCTTGGGGGGACGAAGGCAGTGTCCAAAGGTCGCCTGCGAATGCCCCAGCCGCGGAGACGTGGAGGTCTCCGATTGATTGCATGTCTGCACTTGGGGGGACGAAGGCAGTGCCCGAAGGCCGCCTGCGACTACCCCAGCCACGGAGACGCGGAGGTCTCCGATTGATTGCATGATCCATATGTCCTGCTCAACTCACAATTATTAGCTTTTAGCTTCTGCAGGTTTAAAGTACTAATAATTATTGACTTTTAGCTTCTGCAAGTTCAGAGTATTAATATCATCTCATAAATGCTTCTCCTTCAGTCGTTTCCTATATTTGTTATCATGTATTCTCACATACCTGCACCTTGTCCTTCGAATGAGGTTTCCTCCCTGGTCTGTCTGCCACCTGCTCCCTGTGCTCCATGTGCTCTGCCTGGTCTGACTTCCTGGTTCCCATCATGCACCTGATCGATCTCCAGGGCAACCACTGTTGTGTCCTTGAACTGTCATCATTAGCTTTAGCCATAGCATAATGTTAGCTTCCATATTAGCATCCATGAAACTCAATATAAAGATGACTAGTCCCATGTACAAATTGTACTTTATCATGTGTCACTGTCATACAATTGTTAGCATTAGCTTAGCACCTTGGCTTTCTTGTTAGCATTAGTTTAGCATTTTAGTTTTCTTTGTTTTTATTGTTTTAATGGCACCCCCTTCTCACATTCCTTTTTTGGTTTTCTTTGTTTTTATTGTTTTAATGGCACCCCCTCATCATATTTCCTTTCCAGCATCAGCTAAGCACCTTGGCTTTCTTGTTAGCACTGGCTTAGCACTCTAGCTTTCTTTGTTTTTATTGTTTCAATGGCACCCCCTCATCATATTTCCTTTCCAGCATCAGCTAAGCACCTTGGCTTTCTTGTTAGCACTGGCTTAGCACTCTAGCTTTCTTTGTTTTTATTGTTTTTTGTTTTGTTTTAATGGCACCCCCATCTCACATTCCTTTTTTGGTTTTCTTTGTAAGTGGTTAGGTTTAGGATTGGGAGGGGGTCGGGACACCCCCAGCCCAGTGAAGAAAGCCCCCAGGGAACCTCACGCTACCCAGGTGGGTGGACAGGCGGCACGGGCTGGATAGGGGAGAAATAAGTTGGGAGTCCGGTCCCCGAAGGGGGCCGGGCTCCAATGCACTGGCCATGCCTGCTCCCGTCCCAGGCGGCAAGGTCCCCCACGGCTTTTTATTGTATTATCTTTTTATAGTCTCATTAATTTGATTTTAAAGTAATATTTAGGACACATCATCAGTAGTGGACCCTGGAATCATTGGATGTTTCGGCCATTATCACTAGACATCCTCCTCCAAGGAAGGCCCTGCCAAGGTTGATCACGCCTTGGAGTGTGTCATCAATTAAATAAGACAATAGTCATTAATTAATGCCTTTCTGGGCTTTAATTTTTAAAGTTTCCTAATAGTAATTAAGTAATGCCTTTCTGGGCTTTAATTTTTAAAGTTTCCAAGAGGCCAATCGGGCCCTGTCAGGTTCAATCGCCTTTTAGAGAGTTAATTAGGCCCTATTTGGGTTCATGGCAATCTAACGTATGTCCGTGACTTTGAGAATTTCACTCAAGAGCCACCCCGGGCGGTCTGCGCTTGGGGGGACGAAGGCAGTGTCCAAAGGTCGCCTGCGAATGCCCCAGCCGCGGAGACGTGGAGGTCTCCGATTGATTGCATGTCTGCACTTGGGGGGACGAAGGCAGTGCCCGAAGGCCGCCTGCGACTACCCCAGCCACGGAGACGCGGAGGTCTCCGATTGATTGCATGATCCATATGTCCTGCTCAACTCACAATTATTAGCTTTTAGCTTCTGCAGGTTTAAAGTACTAATAATTATTGACTTTTAGCTTCTGCAAGTTCAGAGTATTAATATCATCTCATAAATGCTTCTCCTTCAGTCGTTTCCTATATTTGTTATCATGTATTCTCACATACCTGCACCTTGTCCTTCGAATGAGGTTTCCTCCCTGGTCTGTCTGCCACCTGCTCCCTGTGCTCCATGTGCTCTGCCTGGTCTGACTTCCTGGTTCCCATCATGCACCTGATCGATCTCCAGGGCAACCACTGTTGTGTCCTTGAACTGTCATCATTAGCTTTAGCCATAGCATAATGTTAGCTTCCATATTAGCATCCATGAAACTCAATATAAAGATGACTAGTCCCATGTACAAATTGTACTTTATCATGTGTCACTGTCATACAATTGTTAGCATTAGCTTAGCACCTTGGCTTTCTTGTTAGCATTAGTTTAGCATTTTAGTTTTCTTTGTTTTTATTGTTTTAATGGCACCCCCTTCTCACATTCCTTTTTTGGTTTTCTTTGTTTTTATTGTTTTAATGGCACCCCCTCATCATATTTCCTTTCCAGCATCAGCTAAGCACCTTGGCTTTCTTGTTAGCACTGGCTTAGCACTCTAGCTTTCTTTGTTTTTATTGTTTCAATGGCACCCCCTCATCATATTTCCTTTCCAGCATCAGCTAAGCACCTTGGCTTTCTTGTTAGCACTGGCTTAGCACTCTAGCTTTCTTTGTTTTTATTGTTTTTTGTTTTGTTTTAATGGCACCCCCATCTCACATTCCTTTTTTGGTTTTCTTTGTAAGTGGTTAGGTTTAGGATTGGGAGGGGGTCGGGACACCCCCAGCCCAGTGAAGAAAGCCCCCAGGGAACCTCACGCTACCCAGGTGGGTGGACAGGCGGCACGGGCTGGATAGGGGAGAAATAAGTTGGGAGTCCGGTCCCCGAAGGGGGCCGGGCTCCAATGCACTGGCCATGCCTGCTCCCGTCCCAGGCGGCAAGGTCCCCCACGGCTTTTTATTGTATTATCTTTTTATAGTCTCATTAATTTGATTTTAAAGTAATATTTAGGACACATCATCAGTAGTGGACCCTGGAATCATTGGATGTTTCGGCCATTATCACTAGACATCCTCCTCCAAGGAAGGCCCTGCCAAGGTTGATCACGCCTTGGAGTGTGTCATCAATTAAATAAGACAATAGTCATTAATTAATGCCTTTCTGGGCTTTAATTTTTAAAGTTTCCTAATAGTAATTAAGTAATGCCTTTCTGGGCTTTAATTTTTAAAGTTTCCAAGAGGCCAATCGGGCCCTGTCAGGTTCAATCGCCTTTTAGAGAGTTAATTAGGCCCTATTTGGGTTCATGGCAATCTAACGTATGTCCGTGACTTTGAGAATTTCACTCAAGAGCCACCCCGGGCGGTCTGCGCTTGGGGGGACGAAGGCAGTGTCCAAAGGTCGCCTGCGAATGCCCCAGCCGCGGAGACGTGGAGGTCTCCGATTGATTGCATGTCTGCACTTGGGGGGACGAAGGCAGTGCCCGAAGGCCGCCTGCGACTACCCCAGCCACGGAGACGCGGAGGTCTCCGATTGATTGCATGATCCATATGTCCTGCTCAACTCACAATTATTAGCTTTTAGCTTCTGCAGGTTTAAAGTACTAATAATTATTGACTTTTAGCTTCTGCAAGTTCAGAGTATTAATATCATCTCATAAATGCTTCTCCTTCAGTCGTTTCCTATATTTGTTATCATGTATTCTCACATACCTGCACCTTGTCCTTCGAATGAGGTTTCCTCCCTGGTCTGTCTGCCACCTGCTCCCTGTGCTCCATGTGCTCTGCCTGGTCTGACTTCCTGGTTCCCATCATGCACCTGATCGATCTCCAGGGCAACCACTGTTGTGTCCTTGAACTGTCATCATTAGCTTTAGCCATAGCATAATGTTAGCTTCCATATTAGCATCCATGAAACTCAATATAAAGATGACTAGTCCCATGTACAAATTGTACTTTATCATGTGTCACTGTCATACAATTGTTAGCATTAGCTTAGCACCTTGGCTTTCTTGTTAGCATTAGTTTAGCATTTTAGTTTTCTTTGTTTTTATTGTTTTAATGGCACCCCCTTCTCACATTCCTTTTTTGGTTTTCTTTGTTTTTATTGTTTTAATGGCACCCCCTCATCATATTTCCTTTCCAGCATCAGCTAAGCACCTTGGCTTTCTTGTTAGCACTGGCTTAGCACTCTAGCTTTCTTTGTTTTTATTGTTTCAATGGCACCCCCTCATCATATTTCCTTTCCAGCATCAGCTAAGCACCTTGGCTTTCTTGTTAGCACTGGCTTAGCACTCTAGCTTTCTTTGTTTTTATTGTTTTTTGTTTTGTTTTAATGGCACCCCCATCTCACATTCCTTTTTTGGTTTTCTTTGTAAGTGGTTAGGTTTAGGATTGGGAGGGGGTCGGGACACCCCCAGCCCAGTGAAGAAAGCCCCCAGGGAACCTCACGCTACCCAGGTGGGTGGACAGGCGGCACGGGCTGGATAGGGGAGAAATAAGTTGGGAGTCCGGTCCCCGAAGGGGGCCGGGCTCCAATGCACTGGCCATGCCTGCTCCCGTCCCAGGCGGCAAGGTCCCCCACGGCTTTTTATTGTATTATCTTTTTATAGTCTCATTAATTTGATTTTAAAGTAATATTTAGGACACATCATCAGTAGTGGACCCTGGAATCATTGGATGTTTCGGCCATTATCACTAGACATCCTCCTCCAAGGAAGGCCCTGCCAAGGTTGATCACGCCTTGGAGTGTGTCATCAATTAAATAAGACAATAGTCATTAATTAATGCCTTTCTGGGCTTTAATTTTTAAAGTTTCCTAATAGTAATTAAGTAATGCCTTTCTGGGCTTTAATTTTTAAAGTTTCCAAGAGGCCAATCGGGCCCTGTCAGGTTCAATCGCCTTTTAGAGAGTTAATTAGGCCCTATTTGGGTTCATGGCAATCTAACGTATGTCCGTGACTTTGAGAATTTCACTCAAGAGCCACCCCGGGCGGTCTGCGCTTGGGGGGACGAAGGCAGTGTCCAAAGGTCGCCTGCGAATGCCCCAGCCGCGGAGACGTGGAGGTCTCCGATTGATTGCATGTCTGCACTTGGGGGGACGAAGGCAGTGCCCGAAGGCCGCCTGCGACTACCCCAGCCACGGAGACGCGGAGGTCTCCGATTGATTGCATGATCCATATGTCCTGCTCAACTCACAATTATTAGCTTTTAGCTTCTGCAGGTTTAAAGTACTAATAATTATTGACTTTTAGCTTCTGCAAGTTCAGAGTATTAATATCATCTCATAAATGCTTCTCCTTCAGTCGTTTCCTATATTTGTTATCATGTATTCTCACATACCTGCACCTTGTCCTTCGAATGAGGTTTCCTCCCTGGTCTGTCTGCCACCTGCTCCCTGTGCTCCATGTGCTCTGCCTGGTCTGACTTCCTGGTTCCCATCATGCACCTGATCGATCTCCAGGGCAACCACTGTTGTGTCCTTGAACTGTCATCATTAGCTTTAGCCATAGCATAATGTTAGCTTCCATATTAGCATCCATGAAACTCAATATAAAGATGACTAGTCCCATGTACAAATTGTACTTTATCATGTGTCACTGTCATACAATTGTTAGCATTAGCTTAGCACCTTGGCTTTCTTGTTAGCATTAGTTTAGCATTTTAGTTTTCTTTGTTTTTATTGTTTTAATGGCACCCCCTTCTCACATTCCTTTTTTGGTTTTCTTTGTTTTTATTGTTTTAATGGCACCCCCTCATCATATTTCCTTTCCAGCATCAGCTAAGCACCTTGGCTTTCTTGTTAGCACTGGCTTAGCACTCTAGCTTTCTTTGTTTTTATTGTTTCAATGGCACCCCCTCATCATATTTCCTTTCCAGCATCAGCTAAGCACCTTGGCTTTCTTGTTAGCACTGGCTTAGCACTCTAGCTTTCTTTGTTTTTATTGTTTTTTGTTTTGTTTTAATGGCACCCCCATCTCACATTCCTTTTTTGGTTTTCTTTGTAAGTGGTTAGGTTTAGGATTGGGAGGGGGTCGGGACACCCCCAGCCCAGTGAAGAAAGCCCCCAGGGAACCTCACGCTACCCAGGTGGGTGGACAGGCGGCACGGGCTGGATAGGGGAGAAATAAGTTGGGAGTCCGGTCCCCGAAGGGGGCCGGGCTCCAATGCACTGGCCATGCCTGCTCCCGTCCCAGGCGGCAAGGTCCCCCACGGCTTTTTATTGTATTATCTTTTTATAGTCTCATTAATTTGATTTTAAAGTAATATTTAGGACACATCATCAGTAGTGGACCCTGGAATCATTGGATGTTTCGGCCATTATCACTAGACATCCTCCTCCAAGGAAGGCCCTGCCAAGGTTGATCACGCCTTGGAGTGTGTCATCAATTAAATAAGACAATAGTCATTAATTAATGCCTTTCTGGGCTTTAATTTTTAAAGTTTCCTAATAGTAATTAAGTAATGCCTTTCTGGGCTTTAATTTTTAAAGTTTCCAAGAGGCCAATCGGGCCCTGTCAGGTTCAATCGCCTTTTAGAGAGTTAATTAGGCCCTATTTGGGTTCATGGCAATCTAACGTATGTCCGTGACTTTGAGAATTTCACTCAAGAGCCACCCCGGGCGGTCTGCGCTTGGGGGGACGAAGGCAGTGTCCAAAGGTCGCCTGCGAATGCCCCAGCCGCGGAGACGTGGAGGTCTCCGATTGATTGCATGTCTGCACTTGGGGGGACGAAGGCAGTGCCCGAAGGCCGCCTGCGACTACCCCAGCCACGGAGACGCGGAGGTCTCCGATTGATTGCATGATCCATATGTCCTGCTCAACTCACAATTATTAGCTTTTAGCTTCTGCAGGTTTAAAGTACTAATAATTATTGACTTTTAGCTTCTGCAAGTTCAGAGTATTAATATCATCTCATAAATGCTTCTCCTTCAGTCGTTTCCTATATTTGTTATCATGTATTCTCACATACCTGCACCTTGTCCTTCGAATGAGGTTTCCTCCCTGGTCTGTCTGCCACCTGCTCCCTGTGCTCCATGTGCTCTGCCTGGTCTGACTTCCTGGTTCCCATCATGCACCTGATCGATCTCCAGGGCAACCACTGTTGTGTCCTTGAACTGTCATCATTAGCTTTAGCCATAGCATAATGTTAGCTTCCATATTAGCATCCATGAAACTCAATATAAAGATGACTAGTCCCATGTACAAATTGTACTTTATCATGTGTCACTGTCATACAATTGTTAGCATTAGCTTAGCACCTTGGCTTTCTTGTTAGCATTAGTTTAGCATTTTAGTTTTCTTTGTTTTTATTGTTTTAATGGCACCCCCTTCTCACATTCCTTTTTTGGTTTTCTTTGTTTTTATTGTTTTAATGGCACCCCCTCATCATATTTCCTTTCCAGCATCAGCTAAGCACCTTGGCTTTCTTGTTAGCACTGGCTTAGCACTCTAGCTTTCTTTGTTTTTATTGTTTCAATGGCACCCCCTCATCATATTTCCTTTCCAGCATCAGCTAAGCACCTTGGCTTTCTTGTTAGCACTGGCTTAGCACTCTAGCTTTCTTTGTTTTTATTGTTTTTTGTTTTGTTTTAATGGCACCCCCATCTCACATTCCTTTTTTGGTTTTCTTTGTAAGTGGTTAGGTTTAGGATTGGGAGGGGGTCGGGACACCCCCAGCCCAGTGAAGAAAGCCCCCAGGGAACCTCACGCTACCCAGGTGGGTGGACAGGCGGCACGGGCTGGATAGGGGAGAAATAAGTTGGGAGTCCGGTCCCCGAAGGGGGCCGGGCTCCAATGCACTGGCCATGCCTGCTCCCGTCCCAGGCGGCAAGGTCCCCCACGGCTTTTTATTGTATTATCTTTTTATAGTCTCATTAATTTGATTTTAAAGTAATATTTAGGACACATCATCAGTAGTGGACCCTGGAATCATTGGATGTTTCGGCCATTATCACTAGACATCCTCCTCCAAGGAAGGCCCTGCCAAGGTTGATCACGCCTTGGAGTGTGTCATCAATTAAATAAGACAATAGTCATTAATTAATGCCTTTCTGGGCTTTAATTTTTAAAGTTTCCTAATAGTAATTAAGTAATGCCTTTCTGGGCTTTAATTTTTAAAGTTTCCAAGAGGCCAATCGGGCCCTGTCAGGTTCAATCGCCTTTTAGAGAGTTAATTAGGCCCTATTTGGGTTCATGGCAATCTAACGTATGTCCGTGACTTTGAGAATTTCACTCAAGAGCCACCCCGGGCGGTCTGCGCTTGGGGGGACGAAGGCAGTGTCCAAAGGTCGCCTGCGAATGCCCCAGCCGCGGAGACGTGGAGGTCTCCGATTGATTGCATGTCTGCACTTGGGGGGACGAAGGCAGTGCCCGAAGGCCGCCTGCGACTACCCCAGCCACGGAGACGCGGAGGTCTCCGATTGATTGCATGATCCATATGTCCTGCTCAACTCACAATTATTAGCTTTTAGCTTCTGCAGGTTTAAAGTACTAATAATTATTGACTTTTAGCTTCTGCAAGTTCAGAGTATTAATATCATCTCATAAATGCTTCTCCTTCAGTCGTTTCCTATATTTGTTATCATGTATTCTCACATACCTGCACCTTGTCCTTCGAATGAGGTTTCCTCCCTGGTCTGTCTGCCACCTGCTCCCTGTGCTCCATGTGCTCTGCCTGGTCTGACTTCCTGGTTCCCATCATGCACCTGATCGATCTCCAGGGCAACCACTGTTGTGTCCTTGAACTGTCATCATTAGCTTTAGCCATAGCATAATGTTAGCTTCCATATTAGCATCCATGAAACTCAATATAAAGATGACTAGTCCCATGTACAAATTGTACTTTATCATGTGTCACTGTCATACAATTGTTAGCATTAGCTTAGCACCTTGGCTTTCTTGTTAGCATTAGTTTAGCATTTTAGTTTTCTTTGTTTTTATTGTTTTAATGGCACCCCCTTCTCACATTCCTTTTTTGGTTTTCTTTGTTTTTATTGTTTTAATGGCACCCCCTCATCATATTTCCTTTCCAGCATCAGCTAAGCACCTTGGCTTTCTTGTTAGCACTGGCTTAGCACTCTAGCTTTCTTTGTTTTTATTGTTTCAATGGCACCCCCTCATCATATTTCCTTTCCAGCATCAGCTAAGCACCTTGGCTTTCTTGTTAGCACTGGCTTAGCACTCTAGCTTTCTTTGTTTTTATTGTTTTTTGTTTTGTTTTAATGGCACCCCCATCTCACATTCCTTTTTTGGTTTTCTTTGTAAGTGGTTAGGTTTAGGATTGGGAGGGGGTCGGGACACCCCCAGCCCAGTGAAGAAAGCCCCCAGGGAACCTCACGCTACCCAGGTGGGTGGACAGGCGGCACGGGCTGGATAGGGGAGAAATAAGTTGGGAGTCCGGTCCCCGAAGGGGGCCGGGCTCCAATGCACTGGCCATGCCTGCTCCCGTCCCAGGCGGCAAGGTCCCCCACGGCTTTTTATTGTATTATCTTTTTATAGTCTCATTAATTTGATTTTAAAGTAATATTTAGGACACATCATCAGTAGTGGACCCTGGAATCATTGGATGTTTCGGCCATTATCACTAGACATCCTCCTCCAAGGAAGGCCCTGCCAAGGTTGATCACGCCTTGGAGTGTGTCATCAATTAAATAAGACAATAGTCATTAATTAATGCCTTTCTGGGCTTTAATTTTTAAAGTTTCCTAATAGTAATTAAGTAATGCCTTTCTGGGCTTTAATTTTTAAAGTTTCCAAGAGGCCAATCGGGCCCTGTCAGGTTCAATCGCCTTTTAGAGAGTTAATTAGGCCCTATTTGGGTTCATGGCAATCTAACGTATGTCCGTGACTTTGAGAATTTCACTCAAGAGCCACCCCGGGCGGTCTGCGCTTGGGGGGACGAAGGCAGTGTCCAAAGGTCGCCTGCGAATGCCCCAGCCGCGGAGACGTGGAGGTCTCCGATTGATTGCATGTCTGCACTTGGGGGGACGAAGGCAGTGCCCGAAGGCCGCCTGCGACTACCCCAGCCACGGAGACGCGGAGGTCTCCGATTGATTGCATGATCCATATGTCCTGCTCAACTCACAATTATTAGCTTTTAGCTTCTGCAGGTTTAAAGTACTAATAATTATTGACTTTTAGCTTCTGCAAGTTCAGAGTATTAATATCATCTCATAAATGCTTCTCCTTCAGTCGTTTCCTATATTTGTTATCATGTATTCTCACATACCTGCACCTTGTCCTTCGAATGAGGTTTCCTCCCTGGTCTGTCTGCCACCTGCTCCCTGTGCTCCATGTGCTCTGCCTGGTCTGACTTCCTGGTTCCCATCATGCACCTGATCGATCTCCAGGGCAACCACTGTTGTGTCCTTGAACTGTCATCATTAGCTTTAGCCATAGCATAATGTTAGCTTCCATATTAGCATCCATGAAACTCAATATAAAGATGACTAGTCCCATGTACAAATTGTACTTTATCATGTGTCACTGTCATACAATTGTTAGCATTAGCTTAGCACCTTGGCTTTCTTGTTAGCATTAGTTTAGCATTTTAGTTTTCTTTGTTTTTATTGTTTTAATGGCACCCCCTTCTCACATTCCTTTTTTGGTTTTCTTTGTTTTTATTGTTTTAATGGCACCCCCTCATCATATTTCCTTTCCAGCATCAGCTAAGCACCTTGGCTTTCTTGTTAGCACTGGCTTAGCACTCTAGCTTTCTTTGTTTTTATTGTTTCAATGGCACCCCCTCATCATATTTCCTTTCCAGCATCAGCTAAGCACCTTGGCTTTCTTGTTAGCACTGGCTTAGCACTCTAGCTTTCTTTGTTTTTATTGTTTTTTGTTTTGTTTTAATGGCACCCCCATCTCACATTCCTTTTTTGGTTTTCTTTGTAAGTGGTTAGGTTTAGGATTGGGAGGGGGTCGGGACACCCCCAGCCCAGTGAAGAAAGCCCCCAGGGAACCTCACGCTACCCAGGTGGGTGGACAGGCGGCACGGGCTGGATAGGGGAGAAATAAGTTGGGAGTCCGGTCCCCGAAGGGGGCCGGGCTCCAATGCACTGGCCATGCCTGCTCCCGTCCCAGGCGGCAAGGTCCCCCACGGCTTTTTATTGTATTATCTTTTTATAGTCTCATTAATTTGATTTTAAAGTAATATTTAGGACACATCATCAGTAGTGGACCCTGGAATCATTGGATGTTTCGGCCATTATCACTAGACATCCTCCTCCAAGGAAGGCCCTGCCAAGGTTGATCACGCCTTGGAGTGTGTCATCAATTAAATAAGACAATAGTCATTAATTAATGCCTTTCTGGGCTTTAATTTTTAAAGTTTCCTAATAGTAATTAAGTAATGCCTTTCTGGGCTTTAATTTTTAAAGTTTCCAAGAGGCCAATCGGGCCCTGTCAGGTTCAATCGCCTTTTAGAGAGTTAATTAGGCCCTATTTGGGTTCATGGCAATCTAACGTATGTCCGTGACTTTGAGAATTTCACTCAAGAGCCACCCCGGGCGGTCTGCGCTTGGGGGGACGAAGGCAGTGTCCAAAGGTCGCCTGCGAATGCCCCAGCCGCGGAGACGTGGAGGTCTCCGATTGATTGCATGTCTGCACTTGGGGGGACGAAGGCAGTGCCCGAAGGCCGCCTGCGACTACCCCAGCCACGGAGACGCGGAGGTCTCCGATTGATTGCATGATCCATATGTCCTGCTCAACTCACAATTATTAGCTTTTAGCTTCTGCAGGTTTAAAGTACTAATAATTATTGACTTTTAGCTTCTGCAAGTTCAGAGTATTAATATCATCTCATAAATGCTTCTCCTTCAGTCGTTTCCTATATTTGTTATCATGTATTCTCACATACCTGCACCTTGTCCTTCGAATGAGGTTTCCTCCCTGGTCTGTCTGCCACCTGCTCCCTGTGCTCCATGTGCTCTGCCTGGTCTGACTTCCTGGTTCCCATCATGCACCTGATCGATCTCCAGGGCAACCACTGTTGTGTCCTTGAACTGTCATCATTAGCTTTAGCCATAGCATAATGTTAGCTTCCATATTAGCATCCATGAAACTCAATATAAAGATGACTAGTCCCATGTACAAATTGTACTTTATCATGTGTCACTGTCATACAATTGTTAGCATTAGCTTAGCACCTTGGCTTTCTTGTTAGCATTAGTTTAGCATTTTAGTTTTCTTTGTTTTTATTGTTTTAATGGCACCCCCTTCTCACATTCCTTTTTTGGTTTTCTTTGTTTTTATTGTTTTAATGGCACCCCCTCATCATATTTCCTTTCCAGCATCAGCTAAGCACCTTGGCTTTCTTGTTAGCACTGGCTTAGCACTCTAGCTTTCTTTGTTTTTATTGTTTCAATGGCACCCCCTCATCATATTTCCTTTCCAGCATCAGCTAAGCACCTTGGCTTTCTTGTTAGCACTGGCTTAGCACTCTAGCTTTCTTTGTTTTTATTGTTTTTTGTTTTGTTTTAATGGCACCCCCATCTCACATTCCTTTTTTGGTTTTCTTTGTAAGTGGTTAGGTTTAGGATTGGGAGGGGGTCGGGACACCCCCAGCCCAGTGAAGAAAGCCCCCAGGGAACCTCACGCTACCCAGGTGGGTGGACAGGCGGCACGGGCTGGATAGGGGAGAAATAAGTTGGGAGTCCGGTCCCCGAAGGGGGCCGGGCTCCAATGCACTGGCCATGCCTGCTCCCGTCCCAGGCGGCAAGGTCCCCCACGGCTTTTTATTGTATTATCTTTTTATAGTCTCATTAATTTGATTTTAAAGTAATATTTAGGACACATCATCAGTAGTGGACCCTGGAATCATTGGATGTTTCGGCCATTATCACTAGACATCCTCCTCCAAGGAAGGCCCTGCCAAGGTTGATCACGCCTTGGAGTGTGTCATCAATTAAATAAGACAATAGTCATTAATTAATGCCTTTCTGGGCTTTAATTTTTAAAGTTTCCTAATAGTAATTAAGTAATGCCTTTCTGGGCTTTAATTTTTAAAGTTTCCAAGAGGCCAATCGGGCCCTGTCAGGTTCAATCGCCTTTTAGAGAGTTAATTAGGCCCTATTTGGGTTCATGGCAATCTAACGTATGTCCGTGACTTTGAGAATTTCACTCAAGAGCCACCCCGGGCGGTCTGCGCTTGGGGGGACGAAGGCAGTGTCCAAAGGTCGCCTGCGAATGCCCCAGCCGCGGAGACGTGGAGGTCTCCGATTGATTGCATGTCTGCACTTGGGGGGACGAAGGCAGTGCCCGAAGGCCGCCTGCGACTACCCCAGCCACGGAGACGCGGAGGTCTCCGATTGATTGCATGATCCATATGTCCTGCTCAACTCACAATT
>NC_138955.1:34172830-34173976 GCF_965226115.1 Aulonocara stuartgranti | reverse complement strand
CTTTGTATTTCTGTTTGTGCTTTATTCTTTCTTTTGTTCTTTATTCTTTCTGTTTTTCTTTATCTTTCTCTTTGTATTTCTGTTTGTGCTTTATTCTTTCTTTTGTTCTTTATTCTTTCTGTTTTTCTTTATCTTTCTCTTTGTATTTCTGTTGTTCTTTAGTTTTTCTCTTGTTCTTTATTCTTATTCTTGCTCTTTATTCTTTCTCTTTATTTTTCTGATGTTCTTTTCTTTATTCTTATTTCTTTAAATGGCACCCCCTTCCTTTTAGACATCCCGTCCTATGTTCTGTATTTTTCTGTTATGGCACCCCCTTCCTGTAAATCCTTTCCTTGTGTACTCTGTTTTTTTCTTTTTTTTCTGACTTTCTTGTCCTTTGTTCTCTTCATTTAGGCTTTTAAGTGTCCCTTAGGGTTAGGGCTAGAAGGGGAGGGGGGAGGGGGGCAACGGGGTTAGGGTAAGGACAGGGTAGTGGGTGGGGGGCTCCCCACAATGGGGTTAGGGTTAGGGTTAGGGTTAGGGTTAGGGTTAGGGTTAGGGTTGAAGAAAAAGAACCTGTCCCTCCCGAAGGAGGAACAGGGCGTGCACGGGCCATCAACCCCGATGGTCCACAGCCTAGGGTTAGGGGTTAGGGGGGTTAGGTTAGGGGGTAATAGCCAGAGCTTGACGGAATAAAATGGAATAACTGGGAAAGTAAGTGTCGTAGAGGGATGAAAGTGGTGTCTACGGGGGGGTTTCGGGGTGCTCCGGACACCCTGGTGAAGACCCCATGTCGATAGCACCAACGGTTCTGGACTTGGTGTAAATGGGTCCAAATTTGACGGAATAAAAAGGTCAAAGTGGCAGATAGGAGTGTCCGATCGGGCCGATTCCACCACCACTGTACTCAGCAGGCCCTGCCGGGTCGTTCGACACGCAGCATGGCAGGGATCGGTGACATAACATGTAGCAGTTTCCCTTCACAGAAGCGTCTGCAGCAGGTGGGTGGAGGAGGAGGCAGCAGAACCAGGCCTTTGGAGCACTGTGTCATCTCCTGGTCCTGATGCTTTGAATCTCCCTCTCTGTCTGTCTGTCTGTCTGTCTGTCACACACACACACACACACACAGAAGCTGGTCAAGTGCTGTGCAACTGGGATTGCACCTGT